>NW_016803181.1:2818573-2858157 GCF_001698545.2 Rhinopithecus bieti
GCCATTCTCCTGCCTCAGCCTCCCGAGTAGCTGGGACTACAGGCGCCGCCACCTCGCCCGGCTAGTTTTTTGTAGCTTTTAGTAGAGACGGGGTTTCACCGTCTTAGCCAGGATGGTCTCGATCTCCTGCCCTCGTGATCCGCCCGTCTCGGCCTCCCAAAGTGCTGGGATTACAGGCTTGAGCCACCGCGCCCGGCCTGAATTGTCCCTGTTTGCAGATGACATGATTGTATATTTAGAAAACCCCATCATCTCAGCCCCAAATCTCCTTAAGCTGATAAGCAATTTCGGCAAAGTCTCAGGATACAAAAGTAATGTGCAGAAATCACAAGCATTCCTATACACCAACAATAGACAAAGAGCCAAATCATATGTGAACTCCTATTCACAGTTGCTTCAAAGAGAATAAAATGATCTCCATTTTCTATCCTCTGATCTTTTGCATTATTGTTCCCATATATTTAAGTTCTCCCTATATTTTAAACTCCAAAAGCCATTACTGTTATTGTTTTGTATAGTAAGTACATGGTTTTTATTTACTCGCATATGTATACTTTCCAGTGTTCTTTTTTTCTTCCTGTATGTCCATGTTTACATATGGGACCATTTTCCTTCAGCCTAAGTAATTCTTTTTAGTTTATATTATTATAGGCCTATTAAAAACCAATTCCATTAGATATTCTTTATCAGATAAAATTCTTACTTTACCTGTACTATTGAAAGATAATTGTGTCTGATGTAGAATTTTAGGTTGTTATATTCTTTAAGCCCTTTAATATTTCTTTCCTTTGTCTTTTGGCATATATTAGTTCTTTTAAGAAGTCAGATGTCATTCTCATTGCTATACCTCTGATGGTAATGTCTTCTTTCCTCTTGTTGCCTTTTAATTATTAATTGTCTTTAGTGTTTAGCAAATATATATTGATGAGCCTAGATGTGTGTCTTTTGTATTTGTCCTGGTTAGTTAGGCTTTATGTCTCTGTAAATTTATGTCTTCCATCAATTTTGAAAAATTCTTCTGCTTTATCTCTTTGAATATTGCTTTTGCCCCATTTTCTCCATTCTGCTTTTTTACAATTCCACTTTCCCATAAATGCAAATTTTGAGCATGTTCTATATTTTACTCTTGTTCTTTCTTTCTTTATTAAGTCACATACTTCTCTCTATACTTTAATTTCAGTATTTTCTATTGATTTGTCTTCTTGTTTATTAATTTCGTCTTCATTTGTTTCTAGTCTATTGTTAAACCCTTGATTGTTTTCTTAATTCAGATATTGTATTTTTAGTTCTAGAATACTCATTTGATTATTTCATATAGATTTCAGTTCGGTATTATTTTCCTCATCTTTTACTTATTTTCTCCAATTTTAAAATGTAGTTTCCTAAATATATTAGTGGTAATTATTTTTAAGTATGTCTCTGCTACTTTAAAATTTGGATTATATGAATCATTTACAAGTTTGCTTTCATTTTCTTATCACTGCTACTATATGTCAGAAATTGTATATATGAAAACCCATATACCCTCCAGATGATGTTCTCGTCCATCAGAAAGAAACACTTCCTCTGTTTAGAATATAAAGTTCAAGATAGTGTAGGTTGGAGGGATTATCATATCAATATAATCAGGAATTAGGTTGTGTTGAGGCTGGGTTGTAATTTTGGTAAGACTCAATCTATACCTGGGCCTTCCCAATTCCTAGGGCATTGCCACCACAGATTTTAAGTGAGAGATTGATGGATCTTTGCTTCCATCAAATATCTGTAGCAGAAACACTACAGACATTACTTCTGCCTATGAGAGGTTTTAAACTTAGGTCTTTAGCCTCACTCAATAAAACTTCAAAATTTGGTCTTAAGGAAAAGACTGACGTTGTGTTTGATGCCCTCCTGTCTCCAATTTTAACAGTCTGGCTCAACACAACACCAAAGTGTTGGTTGGTTTCTTAGTATCTCAGCAGCAGCCTTCTGCTGCTAGCTCTAAGCCTGGATTATTAGCCTCCAGCTATGCTCAACAATAAAAAATGTTTCTAGGGAAAAAGTGCCTGTGGATACTTAGTGTCAATTCTCAACTCTATTTAAAACTCTTTCTAAGAATTTTGTTTCTTGTTTGCTTTTAAAAAAAAAAAAATCATATCTCCTGCTTGTGATAGGTCTCTCTAAGGCCCATGAAACTGTAGGGTAGTCTACATTTTCCACAGATTTCAGAAGTTTATTTGCTTCCCCAATGCAGCCTCGCAACTCAACAAATGTCTCATGTGAAGTTTAATCAACTTTTGTTTAAGATCTCTTGAGTTTTCCAATTTTGTCACTCCCATCTCTGTGATTACTAACAGATTTTTATGTTTCTAGCAAAAACAACGTGTGGTTCTCAACCTCTAGCCTGTACCTATAATTAGCAGATGTTACAGGGAAAGATCAGCTATCATCTCACCTCACTTCTGGACACTTTAGCCCTCTCTTGAAATTTAGTTTTTCTCATTTTCATTGCTTCTACAGTTCACTGTGTGTGTGTGTGTGTGTGTGTGTGTGTGTGTGTGTGTGTGTGTGTGTGTTTTTTTTAAGACAGAGTCTCACCCTGTCGCCCAGGCCAGAGTGCAATGGTGCAATCTTGGCTCACTGCAACCTCTGCCTCCCGGGTTCCACCGATTCCCCTAGCCTCAGCCTCATGAGTAGCTGGGATTACAGGTGCGTGCCACCAGGCCCAGCTAATTTTTTGTATCTTTAGTAGAGATGGGGTTTCACCATGTTGGCAGGCTGATTTCGAACTCCTGACCTCTGATCGCCTGCCTCAGCCTCTCAAAGTGTTGGGATTATAGGCATGAGCCACTGCTCCTGGCCACTGACACTTTTTAGATCATAATTTCTTTTTCTGTGATGCTGTGAGCATTTCTAATTGTTATGAATAGATTATTTATATCTTGCCTGGAATCAGAAGTCAGATTTGCTTCAATATGTTTCATCTATATTATTTGTATTTGTTTGCAGCAAGAGGAGGTCCTGTTTAGGTATATCATTATAATCATTACTAGTATTATCTCCAAATACTTTTGTTGAAAGTTTAAGCTAGATGCTTTACTAAATGCTTAATATAGTCTACTTCATTTAATTCTTATAAAAAGCCTACGGGAAAATTTCACTGTTAAAGTCACTTTACAGATAAGAAAAATTGAAGCTTTTAGGCTAACTATCCTAAGGTCAAACAATTAATAATAATTGGTGGAGTTGGGATTTTAGTTCAGACTACTAAACTCTACTACTTCCACAACATCCTTCTATAGTACAGGACATTATAGTTGGTTTATATCATTTTCTGGGTCTTTTATATGCATTTGATTATGTTCCCCCAAATAGGATAAATATCTAAACTATTAGTACTGAGTTTAATACTATACTAATAATGCCATCCTTATTTCAGGCACTTGAAAATATATTGACATGACATGTCAATAACATGTACAATCTAAGTGTATGTGTAGCAAACACTAATAAAAATGCAGTATTTAAAAAATGGACCCAACATGTGGCATTGTCTACTAAGTCTCTGCTCATGCTGATTCCTGATTGTTTTGTGGAATATTGTGTTAGTTTTTTAGGGCTAATGAATTTGACTTAATTTCTTTACCCCTCTCAGCCATGTCTTTCCACATTGTGGCTTCTCCCATGGGGTCCTTGCTAATAAATATTTTAATTGAACTGCTTTATTAAAATGAGTGTCTATATGATCATCTAGACACCCCACAGATGTAAGGGGAGATTATGAGTTCAAATTAGATTGGAGTAGGCGGATCCAGGTTTGATCCTGCTACTGCATTATCACAAATTCTGCTAATAAGGCAATCCAAGTTCACACAGATTAGTAAACATAATGAAATGAGACTTTAAGTACTTGTAAGTTTTCTTTCAGTAAATCATTGATATTTATTAAGCATGTAAGACTGACAGTTTCCAAGCAAAGAAAGCAGATAAGTGCTATTAACTACATATTAATTTCAGTTGCTATGTAGCTTGATTATTTGCTGATTTTATTCATCCAGGTGGGTGATTTCTAGTTTATTGTTCCTACAAAGAATGTCTTTCATTTATTATTAAAACAAAGTAATACAGAATAAAATTTCTGCCTCTATTTCTGTTTAGAATAGCATTTCTCTATTATTTTATCTTTTCCTAATCAGGCACAACTATTCATAATTCATTTAATTGTGAATGATTTTATCATTTTATAATGTTTCAATTTTATGTGACTTTATAATTATGTGTATAATTCTATGAAAACTGCCAAAGAGTGTAATAACAAATTGAAATTTTAAAAGAACAAAATCTCCTTAAAATAAATTTCCAGGTCTTATACTTCTGAAAGTTTTTCTTGCCATATTTATTCTCTATATTAATTAAAATCTAAATAACATGTAAATATTCTTATATTAAGGTTTCTTATTTAACTGAAACCTTTCAATAGCAGGGCTGTCAAATATTTCATATTCTAAGACAAGGACAAAAAAAGTTAGACTAATGCTAATATTGATGGCAGTGGCTGCTGCCATCACCCTGGCTGCAACAGGGAGGCACAGCTTGCGTTGAGTACTCCATGGGGCTGGTGGGAGCCCCGCCTTTTCTGAGTTGGAGCGGGAGCTGCTCAGGTGCGGCTGTAGTTGCCCATACCAAGGCTGCAGATCCAGGCCTCCTTCTCTACGCAGCTCTACGGAGCAGACAGCCTCCCAAACCGCAGCTGTGGATCCGAGCCTCCCTGTGCTCTTGGAGGAGGGTCGGAAGCAGGCAGGACCTGCCTTCCTGGTGCAGCTTCAGGGCAAGACCCAGCATCTCTGCAGCCTGCATCCTCAGGGGCCCCAGGAAAGACTCCCCCAGCCCTCATCCCCATCTCTGCAGGCTCAGGAGTGTCTGCTCCCACGGCCTGACCTCTCTCAGCTCCTAGTGTCTGCTCCAGTCCGAGTGGGGTTGCGGCTGAGTCCTGAGGCCTTGAATGGCAGTGGGAGGCAGACAGAGTCCTGGGCGGAAGGAGGCAGGTGCCTAGTAAGGCCCCATCTTCAGGCAGAGAAGGACCTGAAGGCTTGAGGCCAGTCCTGCGGACTGGAGTGGGGACTCGTGGTGCCTTTTCTGGTCAGCCCATGGCAACCCATAAACAGCAGGCATGCACTTCCTCCCCTCTGAGATCCATAAAAGCCCTGAGCTCAGCCAGAGCAGGGCAGAGAACAGCCAGAGGAGAAGGCAGAGAGATGAGGGGATAAGAGGACTAGCTGCAGAGAGGACTGCGCTCTCCACAGAGAGCTACAGAGACAACCTGCTGGCAGAGAGAAGCTACCCTGTCTACTGAGAGCTTCAGAAACTGGCAGAGAGGAGCTACTGTCTCTACTGAGAGCTTCAGAGACCTGCAGAGACATCTGAATGACCTGCCTGCAGAGGGGAGCCACCCTCTCCAGGGCCTCCACTATGCTGAGAGCTGAACACTCAATGGGAAGACCTGCCTAGAGAGAGGAACACCCATTGTATGTCTCCTCTGAGCTGTTCTAACACTAAATAAAACTCTCATCTTCTTCACCCTTTTCTTGTCTGCATACCTTATTCTTCCTGGACGCAGGACAAGAACTTGGACAAAGGCACTGCAGCCACGGAGGTTTCTGGCCAGAAAAATTGACATCCCAGAGATCCTATAACAACATTTTCCTCTGTTGCTAAACTGAAAGCAGGTTTTATTATTACAGTTTGGGAAAAGAGGCTGAGACTTCTCTTAATTTAAATGGGATCTCCCACTAAGAATTCAAAAGGTATAAAGGATGATGGAAAAGAAAGGGATATTGCTATTGGTATGAAGTAATCCAAGACAAGTCTCTTGTTGGGAAGGTACAAACAGAAATCTAAAGGTGATTCAGTTCGTTATACAGAAGAAGTGTGAATGACAAATTGATGAATATTATGTTTATATAAATATTATTTCCATTTAAGCAATAACTGAAAACTGCTTGTAAATAAATCTTTTCTAATCATTGCTGTTCTGGATAGCTTATTAATTTGAAAATAAAAAATGCCCATTAAATGTTTACTGAATTTTACCAAATCTTAAGAATATTGACGTTTACTGTCAATTTAATTTGTATTCCATCAAAGAGGGAACAACAAACTCTAAGGCAGCCTACTTGAGGGTGGTGGATAGGAGGAGGGAGAGGATTAGAAATAATAATTCTTGGGTACTAGGCTTAGTAGCCAGGTGATGACATAATCTGTATAACAACCCCTCATGACATGAGTTTATTAATACCTATATGACAAACCTGTGAATGTATCCCTGAATCTAAAATAAAAGCTGTAAACAATGGGCACGTATTCCATTTATTATAATATTTGGGCCTTTTAAATTATCCCATTTTAATCTGGTTGAAGCAAATTTTCTCTAATTTTCTGTGAGACAGAATAAACCTTTAATACTGGTTACAGTTCCCCTCAGCCACATCTGGTTTGGGTCACCTTTTAGGCTTCCTAAAATAATAGTAAGAGAAATAATAGTAGTAATGATTATAATAAAAGGTAAAGTAAATACCTCATCAATACAGCACATTATTGGTTTCCTAAATTTCTTTTAAGTTATGTTTCTGCCTCCATTCTTAATTTTTGGGGCAAAATTCCTAAATGCTTCCACTATGATTATTAATTTCCTGTCTCTCAAATTATCTTCTTTGTGACCTTTTCCGCTATTTGGAAATATTTAGGAATATTTTAACCCATCCTAGAATTTAAACCACGAAAGAGAATAGGCCGGATAAGGTACCCTCCCAGAAGTTTCTTTGGGTCCTATGTAATGTGCATCTACTCTTTCCTTCTCAAGTGACTGCTTGAGAAGCTTTGTCAAGTCACAAAAGATTCCTTACTCTTCCTCTTAGGGTAATAGTTATCTGCTGTTTTATATTTATGTGATTACATTACTATATAATTATTCCTAAAACTAAAAGAGATCTGTACAGTGATGATTTTCTGTCTCCACAGATAGGTGGCTAGCTACAGTTAAATGATGGACTTCTTTCAGTAATACATACATAAATATCACATTTTTCACCTGTTCCTCATGCCCCAAATTCACACAAATCAATGGGTACTTATGAAAATCCCAATCTTTGCTAGCAATTGTGTGAGGATAAAGGCATATGGCTACATGAGGCACATGGCCTATGCTCAAGGAATTCGCATTATAGATGTTGATAGTTTGCAATATATTTCTGTGAATGTTGGCTGCAGAGAAGGTTAATTCCAGTTTCAGTGCCACTTTAAAGATGCTGTTTCTTTCCTGTGTGGCTCCAAGTTAGTCTCCCTTGCCCAAAAACAGCAATAGGAGATTTTCTGATTGAACTGTTTCATACCCAGAGGTCATGTATTTTATCAAAATGACATGCACACATATATTGTACCTTCTCTTTAATTCTCTTTTATCCTCAGTCAAAGCCCTGAGTATAAGTACTGTCTCTAGTAAGTTAATAGACCAGCAAACAGAAATTTTTTTTTCAGCAGAAAGGTTTAAAATAATAAATTATAGAGGGTTTTATTTTATTTTAGTTTAGTTTAGTTTTACTTTTAGATTCTGGAGTACATGTGGAAGTTTGTTACATTGATATATTGTGTGATGCTGAGGTTTAGGCTCTAATGGTTCCATCACCCAAGTAGTGAACATAGTACTCAATAGATAGTTTTCAACCCTTTACCTTCTTCCTAGCCTGCACCTTTGGAATTCCTAGTGTTTATTGTTCCTACCTTTGTGTCCATGTGTACCCAGTGTTTAGATCCCACTTGTAAGTGAGAACTTGAGGTATTTCATTTTTTGTTTCTGCCTTAATTCACTTAGCATAATGGCCTACAGCTGCATCCATGTTGCCACAAAGGACATGATTTCATTCTTTTTAATGGCCTTATGGTATTCTTGGTGTCTATGTACCACATTCTCTTTACCCAGTCCACTGCTGATGGGCAGCTAACTTGATTCCATGTCTTGCTACTGTGAATAGTGCTGTAATGAACATACAATGCATATGTCTTTATGGTAGAGCAATTTATTTCTTTTTGGGTATATACCAAGTAATAGGATTGCTGGGTCAAATGGTAATTCTATTACTTCTTAGAGAAATCTCCAAACTGCATTTCACAGGGACTGAACTAATTTTTCATTTCCACCAACAGTATAGAAGGGTTCTCTTTTCTTCCCAACCTCACCAACATCTGTAATTTTTTGACTTTTTAGTAATAGCCATTCTGACTGGTGTGAGATGGTGTCTCATTGTGGTTTTGATTTGCATCTTTGTTGATTAGTGATGTTGAGCATTTTTTCGTATGTTTCTTGGCCATGTATATGTCTTCTTTTGAGAAGTTTGTGTTCGTGTCTTTTGCCCACTTTTTAATGGGTTGTTTGTTTTTTTGCTTGTTGATTTGTTTAAGTTTCTTATAGGTTCTGGATATTAGTCTTTTGTCAGATATACAGGGAATATTTTGTGAATATTTTCTCTCATTCTGTAGGTTTTCTGTTCAAAATTATAAACTAAATTTTTTTATAGTTTGAGGTCTTACATTTAAGTCTTTAAACCATCTTGAATTAATTTTTGTATATGGTGCGAGTTAGGTGTCCAGTTTCATTTTCTGCATATGGTTAGTCAGTTTTCCCAGCACCATTTGTTGAATAGGGTATACTTTCCCTGTGCTTTTTGTTTACTTTGTCAAAGATAAGTTGGTTGTGGGTGTGCAGCTTTATTTCAGGGGTCTCTTCCATTGGTCTGTGTGTCTATTTTTATACCAGTACAATGCCATTTTGATTACTGTAACCTTATGGTGTAGTTTAAAGTTGGATAATGTGATACCTCCAACTTTGTTCTTTTTTGTAGGATTGCCTTTTCAGGTTCTTTTTTATTTCATACAAATTTTAGAATTTTTTTCAAATTTTGTGAAAACTAATGTTGGTAATTTGATAGGAATGTCATTGGCTCTGTAGATCGCTTTGAGCAGTATGATCATTTTAGCAATATTGATTCTTCCAACCCAAAAGCATGGAATGCTTTTCTATTTGTTTGTGTCATCTCTGATTTCTTTCAGCAGTATTGTATGGTTCTTGTAGAGATCTTTTACCTCAGTTAGATGTATTCCTAGGCATATTTTTGTGTGTGGCTATTCTAAATGGGATTGTGTTCTTGATTTGATTTTCAGCTTGATTTGGTTCTCAGGTGTATAGAAATACTACTGATACCAGTGTAATACTACTGATACTAGGTGTAAAGAAATACTATTGATTTTGTATGTTGATTTTGTATCATTAAGACTTTACCAGTGCAGGGAAATTTTGATGGAAATATTTTTTTATAGGAGTAAACCTGAGGCTAATAGGCGGAAAACCAGGTAAAATGATGAAAAATGCCCTCAGTTCAAGGTCAGCAGACATGTTTATGAACTCAGCTTTGCCATAAAGTGAGAGTGAGTCCATAGTTTCCTGGGTCTCTGTCTCTCATCTTGTAGCACAAGAGACATTTCTTAGCTCAGAAACTCTCTGATAAGAATAATCATTTCAAGCATCATTTACAACTGCAGAAATTGCAATTAAAATGTAGTTTGCTCTCTCATAAGTAGAAATTTTTGCATCAGGTTCAGTTAGAGGAGCAGAATCCTGGCAGGAGAGTCTTCTAGAATCTCTTTCAATTGAGTTTTGGCCTTCATCAATGCAGATGATGTCTGTGGGACTTTCTGGGTCCAAGAGGAGTATATCAGGCTTTGTAATTATGCAGGTTCCACTTGCTTCATGTTTTTCTAAGTGTCTCTAATGAAATATATTTGAATATAGTTGATTATATTTACTTGTAGCAAATTTAATTATTGCGTACTTTAAGAAAGTAATATCTTAGAGAAATCCTTTGAATAATTAACTATTACTTATAGTGTTGGCTGGTATTAAGGAAAATGTGCTTTTCAATTTTATGTGAGTATCTATTTTCCCTGTAAGTAAATAGTGAAGTACAAATACTTCTACATTCTAATTTAAATGCTTTTTAACTCAAAAGAGGGATCGTGGAGTTATTGTTTATTAATAGAACAGAAGAAGCACATGATTGAAAATCTAGAGAAAATAGAACTGGACTTTTTCCTTCTATCTAGAATCTAAAATTCTTCCTCTCCTCTGTCTCTCTGTCTCTCTGTCTCTGTCTCTCTCTCTCTCTCTCTCTCTCTCTCTTTCTCTCATTTTCACAGAGTTCCAAAACACTAGAAATCATTATGTTGGTACCAAAGACATTAGAAAATACATAAGTGCATGAAGATCCTATATAACCATATATCCGAACAGATTGACTAAGAGTGCCAGTATAGTAGTTGGATTTGATGTGTTAAATATTTATATATTTTATCTTTTATTAAATGCAGTAAATAATATAAATTCTGCCATTCCCAATGTTTCAAAATCCTGAAATGGATTGAGGTAGAGATTTACCTTTGCTCTATCTATGAAAAAAATATTTCCTAAGCAAAGTCATTATTGAAAATATATTTCAGCAGGAAGGCATTTATCCCATTTAGGAAATTTGATCAAGTAATTTAAAAATCACCCAGTGTTAATTTATTTACACATAATCAATATGGCAATTACAAGTAGTTCTATCATTTACTTACTTGCATGTAATAAATATAACTTGTGTTTGTTTTCATTTTCTTTTTAAAATTTCAACTTTTTAAAATTTTAGATACAGGGGTTATGTGTGCAAGATTATTACATGGGTATACTGCACCCAGGTAGTGAGCATATCTAAGAAGCAGTATTTCAACCCACATCTCCCCTCCACCACTCTAGTAGTCTACAGTGTTTGTTGTTTCCATGTTTATATCCAATTATGCTCAGTTTTAGCTTCCACTTATAAATGAAAACATGCAGTATTTGATTTTCTGTTCCCGTGTTCATTTTCTTAAGATTATGGCCTCCAGCTGCATCTGTGTTGCTGCAAAGTACATTATTTCATTATTTTTATGGCTGTGTAGTATTCCATGGTGTATATGTACCACGTTTTCTTTATCCAAACTACCATTGATGTGTACCTAGGTTGATTCCATGTCTTTGCGACTGTAATTAGCGCAGCAATTAATATAGAAGTGCATGTCTTTTTGGTATAACAACCTATTTTCTTTTGAGGTATATACCCAGAAATGTGATTGCTGGGTTAAATGGTAGCTCTGTTTTAAATTCTTTGGGAAATCTCCAAACTGTATTCCACAGCAGCAGATCGAATTTGCATTCCCGCCAGCAGTGTATAAGCATTCTCTTTTCTCTGCAGCCTTGCCAGTTATCTATTGTTTTATGACTATTTAAAAAATAGTCATTCCGACTTGTGTGAGATGGTATCCCATTGTGGTTTTGATTTACATTTCTTTGATGCTTAGTGATAATGAGCATTTTTTCATATGTTTCTCAGCTGCTTGTATCCCTTCTTTTGAGAAGTGTCTCCTGATGTTATTTGATCATTTTTAATGGAATTATTTTTTTTTTCTCATTGATTTATTTAAGTTCCATAGAGATTCTGGTATTAGATTTTGGTGGAGGCATGGTTTGCAAATATTTTCTCCCATGTAGGTTGTCTATTTTCTCTTTTGATAGTTTCTTTTGCTGTGCAGAAACACAAGGGTGTTTATGTTTAATATGAGTTAAATATGTCCCACTTGGCAATTTTTGTCTCTGTTGCAATTGCTTTTGGGGACTTAGCAAAAAAATCTTTATCAAAGCCAATGTTGAGAAGGATACTTAGATTTTCTTCTAGGATTTTTATACTTTGAGGTCTTATATTTAAATTTTTAATCCACCTTGAGTTAATTTTTGTATATAGTGAAAGGTAAGAGTTTAGTTTCATTCTTCTGCATGTAATTAACCAGTTATCTCAGCATCATTTATTGAGTAGGAAGTTCTTTCCTCATTGCTTGTTTTTGCTGGCCTTGTCAATGATCAGATGTTCATAGGTATGCAGCTTTATTTCTCAGTTCTCTATTCTATTCCATTGGTATATGTGTCTGTTTTTGTACCAGTACCTTGCTGTTTGGTTACTATAGCCTTATAGTATAGTTTGAAATTGGGTAGTGTAATGCTTCTGGCTTTGTTCCTTTTGCTTAGGATTACTTTAACTATTCAGGTTCTTTTTTCATTCCATATAAATTTTAGAATTTTTTTTTTCTAATTCTGTGAGGAACAATGTTCGTAGTTTGACAGGAGTAGCGTGGAATCTGTAAATGGCTTTGAGAAGTATGACCATTTTAACGATGTTGATTCTTTCACTTCATGAGCATGAAATGTTTTCCATTTACTTGTGTCATTTCTGATTTCTATCAGCAGTGTTTTGTAGTTCTCCTTGTAGAGATGTTTCACCTCCTTGGTTAGCTGTTTTCCTAGGTATTTCCATGTGCATAGATTTTTTCATAGTATCTCTAATGATCTTTTATATTTCTGTGGGATCAGTTGTCATGTCCTCTTTGCCATTTCTTATTGTACTAATTTGGATCTTCTGGGGTTTTTTTTTTTTCCTTTGTTGCTCTAGCTAGCAATCTATCATCTATTTTTTCTTTCTTGAAGGACAAATGCTTTGAAAGTTTCATTGATCTTTTGTATGAACTTTTGCTTCTTAATTTCATTAAGTTATTCACTAATTTTAGTTATTCATTATGCTAGCTTTGGGGTTGGTTGTTTTGTTTTGTTTTGTTTCTAATTCCTTTAGGTATGTTAGTCTGTTTATTTGAGATCTTTCCAACTTCTTGATGAAGGCATTTAAGGCTATTAACTTTCCTTTTAGCACTGCTTTAGCTGCATACCAGAGATTTTGGTTATTCATGTCACTATTTTCTTGAACTTCAAAGAGTTATTTGGGAACAAGTTGTTCCATTTCCATGTATTTATGTAGTTTTGAGAAATCTTCTTGATATTGATTTCCATTTTTATTGCATTGTGGTCTAAGCATGAGCTTTGTATGATTTCAATATTTTTGAATTTATTGAGACTTGCTTTATGACCAAGCATGTGGTCAACCTTATAATATGTTCCATGTGCAAATGAGAAGAATGTATATTCTGTTTGTTGGTCAAGTGTTGAATTTAAATCCAGAATTTCTTTGTTAGTTTTCTGCCTCCATGATCTGTCTAACACTCTCAGTGAGGTGTTAAAGTCTCCCATTATTATTATATGGTTGCCTATATCTTTCCATAGGCCCAGGAAAACTTGTTTTATGAATCTGAGTGTTACGAATGTTGTGTACGTATGTATTTAGGGTAATTAGGTCTTCTTTTAAGATTGTACCCTCATCATTATGTAATGCCCTTCATTGTCTTTCTTAATTTTTATTGACTTAAAATCAATTTTATGCTATATAAGTATATTAACTTCCCCTCTTTTTGATTTCCATTTGCATGGTATATTTTTCTCTATCTCTTTACTTTGAGCCTGTGGGTATCACTACAGGTGAGATGGGTCTCCTGAAGACAGCAGAAGGTTGGGTCTTGTCTTTTGATCCAGCTTTCCACTCTGCGTCTTTTAAGTGGAACATTTAGCCCATTTACATTCAGGGTTAATATTGATATGTGAGATTTTGATCCTGTCATCATGTTGTTAGCTTGTTGTTATGTACACTTGATTGTGTAGTTGCTTTATAGTGTTTGTGGGCTATGTGCTTCAGTGTGTTTTTGTGGTAGCTGGTGGTGTTCTTTGGAATCCATGTTTAGCACTCCATTAATTACCTCTTGAATGCTTGTCTAGTTAATATAAATTCCCTTAGCATTTGCTTGTGTGAGAAAAATTTTATTTCTCCTTCACTTGTGAAGCTTCGTTTGGCAGGATATGAAATCCTTGGTTGGAATTTCTTTTCTTTAAGAACACTGAAAATAGGGTCTCAATTTTTTCTGGCTTGTGAGATTTCTCCTGAGAGATCTGCTGCTAGCCTAATGGGGTCCCCTCTGTATGTGACTTGACCCATCTCTCTAGCTGTCTTTAAGATTTTTTTTCTTTGTACCTTGGTGATGGTCATCTTATGTAGTATCTAATCAGGGTTCTCTGTATTTCTTAAATATGCATATCAACCTCTAGCAATATTAGGGACATTTTTATGGACTATATCATCAAATATATTTTCCAAGTTGCTTATTCTCGCTCCTTCTCTCAAGAATGTCAGTGACTTGTAAATTTAGTCTCTTTACATAATTTCATTTGTCTCAGAGGTTTTGATCCTTTTAAAAAGTCTTTTATTTATCTTTATCTTACAAAATTAATTTGGAGAACTGGTCTTAAAACTATGAGATTCTTTCCTCAGCTTGGTCTATTCTCCTGTTAATACTTCCAATTGTATTATAAAAGTATTGCACTAAATTTTTCAGTGCCAGAATTTCAGTGTGATTCTTTCTTATAATGGATATTTCATCTTTCAGTTCTTGGATCATTTTTCTAGATCCCTTGAATTTATTTGATTGGGTTTCATCTTTCTCTTGAATCTCAATATGCTTCCTTGCCATCCAGATTCTGAATTCTATGTCTGTAATTTGAGAAAAACTGGATTTAAAAAATATCTTTTTATTGCCAAGGACTACTTCCCTATAGACTATTTACTATTTATTTATTGCAAGGATACTTCCTATAGATCTACTATTTACAGTGCCCCTTCTCTCCTTTTCCAACCTATTTCTCCCCCAATGAGTTGAGTTTTTATATGTATAGAAATTATGTAACTGGTCATTTATTCACAATGTAAGAGTTGCTCATCTTATTAATGTGCTCTACATTTCCCTATACTTATCCACTATATTACAGATAGATAGACAAATAGAGACATAGATAGACAGATAGAGAGATAGATAGATAGATCACCTTTCGTCCAAGGAGCTCTATGTGTTTCATTCATTTTATCACTTGCCCTCCATCCCCCCACCCCCCGCCCCCGCCAAGGAATGGACATTATCACATTGCACAGAAAAATAAAAGCAAAATTAAGAGTGGGGCCTAGAATCCAAATTATCTGTGTCTGATGCTGACTGCAGATTTCTATAAAACAATGACAAGCGTTCATTGAGCACACACTATATGCTTAGCATTGTCCTAGAGGTTTCACATGCATGGTCTTATTTATTGTCCTTTAAGACAGGTAAAATCAGTAACTCCATTTTGCAAAGGAGTCAATGAAGGTGTGGAGAGGAGAGGTTAAGTTACTTGCTCAAAGTCTCAGCTTAATAAGTGGCAGAGCTGGACCCATCCTGGTATATGAATATTCAATGCCTTACTCTAAGCACTAAACTTAATACAGCCCAGTCTTTGTGTCATTGGTGTGCTCTCATATGTTCATTGTTCAGATTTTTTATGCCAGAGAAGTATTTAATATTATGTACATGAAACTTTAAGCTTCAGGGTCCCATTGGTTGTTGGGAGTTGCTGCAGGTTTCAGAAGGGGAGAGAAAGCCTGTTTATAGTCAGGAAGAACCTCTGATTAAGCATTTCTGGTAAATTGCCTGAAAAGATCTCAGAAGAAAGAAACCGAAATCTCAAAGTCTCCAGGAAATTGTTGTGATTTTTTAATGTATTCCATATAAGTATTTATTTTAATATTTAATTTTGTATTTATAGCTTGATATTCTTTTCCTTAAAAAGGGCACCCATAACTGTGTAAATTTTGGTCCCATAAATCCTGGCTCCTCTCTTTATTTACCTTTTGGAATTTTTGCAAATAGAAAATCACAGCATCTATTTCATAGTTAGAAACATGCTGAATGCTAGGTACCAGTGGGAAGGGCTGATTGTATGGACAAAATCAGACTGCCTTAACAGGCAACTAATAATATCAGGGGCTATTGCAGGTCTATATTTTTTAAGATAGTAGGAGAGGCCAGGTGCGGTGCCTCATGCCTGTAATCCCAGCACTTTGGGAGGCCGAGATGGGTAGATCACGAGGTCAAGAGATCGAGACCACCATCCTGGCCAACATGGTGAAACCCCATCTCTACTAAAAATACAGAAATTAGCTGGGCATGGTGGCATGCGCCTGTAGTCCCAGCTACTTGGGAGGCTGAGGCAGAAGAATCGCTTGAACCCGGGAGGTGGAGGTTGCAGTGAGCCAAGATAGCGCCACTGCACTCCAGCCTGGAGACAGAGCAAGACTCCGTCTCAGAAAAAAAAAAAAAAAAAAAAAAAGGAGTAGGAGATAGCAGATGACCTATTGTTTCTGAATTCTCTCTTAATAATCTGGCATGGTGGAAATTTGCCTGGTCAAAAAGCATCTCCTTAATGCTAATTTTTAATCCAATATGTAAATAACCAGTGGCTTTCAAACATTTTTTAATGCAACCCACATAAATAAATATAGGTTACGAGCTTGACGTGACCCATTAAATGGAGTTCCCAACTTTCTAACAGGTGGCAGAATTTAGTTTGAAAAAGACAGTTCAAGAACATACTGGCTCCCTGAAATGAATTTTCTTCCATAAGCAAAAACATGGGGGATATAGGGAAAGTGCACTAATCTAGTTGTCCCTCCTTGTCCAATCACTCTCCACAGTGAGAAGTAGACTGTTTCAAAGGGAAACTAACCTCAGACAGTAAGGAGAAATCAGTCATCCAAGGTACTAAAGAGATGTCATTGGTTTGTTGGTTCATTTATTAATTGGGAGTGAGCCATTCCATGGCGTTTACTGCCCATTTTACACAGGTGCCTCACACTGGTTCATCGGCTACATTCCCTAAGCATCCACAGGAGGCTAATTTAAATGACTATGCTATTTGTGGTTAAGCCATCAGTTGATGATGGAACTGAAGGTTGTTAAATTCCCCTACGAAGATTTTTTTTTTGTAAATATTTAAACACAGAAACTAGCTGAATACAGTGATGAAGAAATTTGATACACTATATAAAGAAGAATATTCTTCCACAGTATGTATACAACTACTGCTGATTAATAATCAGCATATGTTAGCTAAATTGCACCTTTTGTGGAAAAAATATATCGCAAATTGAATGACTGCTCAACATCTTTGAAAACTACAGACTTTTCACAGGGCTTATTTTTGTATCCTATGTCTTTGCAAAAATGAAATTCACCAATAACTTTAAATGTAGTCAGCCTTGGAACATGAATTTATGAATCAAAGTTATCTTTTCATTTAAAGTTAATTGCTTTTAAATCAAGGAAGCTTAACATAGATATTAATTGGCAAAATAGAGCTGCAGGTGCACTTTTGGTTTTGAATTTAGTACAGCAATTTCTTCTTATCTGTAATAAAGTATATTTATCAAATGTTAGCCACCTGTAGGAATTTGGAAGACACCTGGAAGACTCAAAGTGAGGCCTTTTTAAGTCTGAAGAGTTTATTTGTAACCAGTTTTTAATATATCGGCAAAATGTCCAGTAACCCTGTTAACAGCCACTGGGGCAAGCATCTGCTAAGTGGTTAGTTATTCCCATTTTGTGGATGAGGTGATCAATGATTTTTTCAGCAGATTTCCTCAGTAAGAGGAAAGCTCTGTTCATGACTCACTGCCTTACATGAAATACCTTAGCTCACTGAGCCTGATGTTGGTCTTAATGAATGTATATTCTTGAGGATATAGATATGTAAGGAGAATGGTGATAATAAATCCCTCTGGGTTATGTGAGCTATTCCTAATCGTTCTCTCATCACATAAGCCTGCTGAGAACCACTACAGGGGAAACTTTATGCTCCAACAGTTTGCTCCTCTGCCTAAATGACCAGGTCAATGCCTGGTCTTGTTTTCCCAGTGCCTGTGAATCTTTTCCACAATTATATTTAACGGAGTCCTCTAAAGAAAATGAATCTCTTTAGAGTTAGTCCCACTTGCTCAATCCTGTCCACTCTGATCAAGGTAGGATATTATTCCAAAATGCCTGGATGAAAAACCAAGATGATTCAGGCAGGTTAAAAAATGAAAATAAACATTTTTAAATACTTACTTAGATCAATGTTTAGTGCCTCTGTCCTGAGCAGTATGCCAAGTGTTTTCCTGATAGCATCTCAATTAAACCTTTACTGATTTCCCTAACAATTTTCCTTATTCCTGTCTTACAATAAGGACAATCAGACTCAGAGAAGCAAATCCCTGAAAGATGGCTGAGAGGTAGTAAGCAGCTGAGTCAGAATCCATGGGGAAGTATGTGTGAAGACACAGCTCATTACAATATGTTCTTGGAGATCCCAAATTAATTCAGGGCTTGTCTGAGACTAGAACCAAGCTCCAATCTTCATGACCTACTTTCCTTACACTAGACTATGCTGCATCATGACATGACCACAGATTCATCAACTAAGGGAGAGATTGTCTTCTAAACATGGGCACTTTACTAATAAAGTATCTGAGGTGAAAGGTCCTGAGCTTTCCAATGACAGCCTAGTCATTCAATGAATCATCCTACTACATATTTGTGACACAGCAATCAGAGGTCTGAGTCAATCAAAATCAAATCTGACTTCATAACTACAACCAAGTGTTGTTGCCATCCAGGAAGAAACTTGGCTTCATTGATTAACAAGTAGCCGTGATAGTTGATTGAGAACTGAGCAAAGCAGTCTTGCTTACTCTATAAATGGGGCCTTTCCGTTGTGGTCATAGTCTGAGAGTCTTCAGAACTTACAGTCAAGACTACTAAGCTCAACCTGCTCTGTCTTGATTCTTCAGTGCAAAATTGTTCTAAGCTATAATTACTTACAAAAACGTAGAATAGCTCTTGTCTAGCTTTCCCTTCTCTAAACAGTGCTGTTGATTCTCTGTTCCGTGATAACTATTGCTTTCTAGATCTGGATAGATGCCAAAAGAAATCATTAAAATTCTCAAAGCCAGTTAAATACAATGAATATTAACTACCTGTAGCATGGCAGGCATAGTCCAAGAGCCTAAGGAGGTTACATAAACGAATGCATAGTCCATCAAAGGAGAAAGACATGTGCACAAATAACTCTAATGTAAATCACGCTGTGCTTGAAAATAGAGTTGCATGATAGAGTTGGCTACCTCTGACTAGGAGAAACAGCAATATATCAAAGAAGAGGAAACACTGGATCCCGGCCTGGAAGACAAAGAGTATTTTAACAGTCAGAGAAGGGCCTTGGATGACAGGGAGGAGAAATGCAAGAACGTTACACACGGGGCAGACAGCACAAACAAAGGTACATTGGTATGAATACATATCACCAGAATAATACAAGTAGCACCCCAATGAGAGATGAACAGGGAAGAGATGGTTGAGATTCAAGGGGTGGATCAATCTGGAGATTCTTGTGAAGCAAGCAAGACTGCTGAGCAATACCAAGAAGTTGTAATTTCATTTGGTAGTAAATGGGAAACGTTTATGAATTTTTAAGTAGAGCAGAGGAAGGAATATTGCTTAGGACATATAGCAATTTCAAGGTGAGAAATGACTGTGAATCAGTTAGGAAATAGCAATTCTATCCACCTCAAAACAATACTTAAGAAGGCTGTAAATAAATTTCACCTAGATTCATATGACTGCGAGTCAGTTTCAAACTTGGATGTCAATACTCCAACTCACCATTTGAAATATACTCCAAGCTGAAGTTTTTTTGAAGTACAGGCTTCTGTTATATAGCAAATGTCTAAGAAGGTTATTATCTGAATACTTGCTGGGTAGAATAATACAATGAAGGCACAGTTTCTCTCACGCTAATAAAGATGGCAGAATAAGCATCTCAGCCATGCTGTTTGGAAATTATGGTCTCTTAGCATGAAAGGATTTGGTATGGCAAGTATAATTCTAAAAACAGTAAGCATCCAGGTACAATTCAGAAACTTTCATGACTTTGTGAATTACGAGTGCTATTAGAGGAGAATGACACCCTAGCCTTTTGCTTTCCTTACTTTATAAACTTCAAGATTCTAAAGACTCATAGGTACATAACAAGAAGATATTAGAGAACATGAACAGAAAAGGGTGAGAAAAAAGTCAATTCATCTCTGTTATTATGGATGAGAAAAACAAGTTGATCATCTCATTCCTTTACCCCAATAATGACCTCTTAATTTTAATTACATATATTTCCTAATGCAAATTTTCTGTGAATGTGCCGAATTTTCTCTGTCCACTATGATGTGGAAGTGTATCCACCTTATCATAGGATGTGTTTCCAATCCTTGTCTCTTCTCTTTGCTCATGGATTAATTTTAATCCTTCCTTGGCACTTTTAATGTCTCAAATTAGACTATAATGCCAACAGGTTGATTCTCACCCTTTCATTAACAAATATGAAACATATGTAAGTCATAATCACCTGGTTGTTGTTAGCCCAGGGCAACCAGAGAGCCTTTTCAAGGTATTTACTCTTGTAGGCACTCACCAAAAGAGAGTACAAGACTCGGCCATTTTAACCCTATGAATCTGGTCCAGATTTAATTGTTCAGGGTTTCTATTTCCTACATTGTCATAAATCCAGCCTGGAATTTATCTAATAGATATTTTAAGCTAAATGTTTAAATAAAAATGATCAACACTAATGAAGACTTCTAATGAGAGAGTAATGTTGGACTGAATCAAGAACTCAGTTTCACTGTTTGTTTAGAAAGAGGCATATTACACGTAGACATTCCCTGTTTTAATGAATTTTCTGCAGTAAACGCTCTTCCAAACAACCACAGATTTCTACAGTTGTAGACACTTATGTGAGTACATTGATTACAGATATGTGAATCCAAGATGCTTTTTCAGAATAAAACTAATTTTCCCCTTATCCAGCTAAATGATAGCAGTGGTAGGCAGAAGAGAACAGCTTAATTAAAATTCTTGCAAGTAATAATTTATTCTTAGGATCATTTGTCACAGAGAACCGTGAGAAATTTCTCAGTTGCTGATTCCACATCTAAGAATGTGTTGATAGTTGATATAGGTTTTCTTATTTAAGAATAATGATTTTAATATAACAAAGGAAAGCAACCTCCAAATTGTACTGATTTTTGTTATTACTGGTGATTGGGATTGCTCTTCATACAGCTACCTTCTCCTTGTCATCACATTGTGACCTGCTGAGACAGGTGCCCTAAACAACACAATCTTGAGGAGCTCCGTGACACTATTGCTATTGCAGTATCATCTTTTTTTCATAGCAGTTATCACTATCATATGTTTTCTTGTTTATGTATTTATATATTCATTTACTGTCTCTCTCCACTCTAGAATGTAAGCTCCATGAAAGTAGGAGCATTTCTGTCTTGTTCACCACTGTATTCCCAGTAAGTACATCTGTCTACAATTAGCTGGAAGCTCAATTAACATCAAGGTTTGATTTTGATGCACTGGGACATATTGCTTCTAGAACTTAGAGAATGTTTGTTTAATGGAGGTCTGTCTTTCAGATATAAACTTTTAAAATCCTGTAGAGGTAGGTATGTTCATGTTAAAATGTTGAGTGAGAAAACATCTGTGTGTCCTGTTTGCATCTATATTGTAACCATACTGTTATAGACTGAATTGTGTCCCCCCCAAAAAAAACTTATATGTTGAAGCTGTAACTTGGTAATATGGTAACTGTAACTGTAATATGGTAATATTTGAAGAAAGGATATTTTAGAAGGTTTTATCATAGTCCACTTTCTGTTGCCTATAACAGAATGCCTGAAACTGAATAATTTATAATGAAAAGAAATTTATTTCTTACAATCATGGAGGCTGGGAAATCTAAGGTCAAGGGGGTGCATCTACCGAGAGCATTCTTGCTGGTGGAGACTCTCTATGGTGTTCTCTGGCAGTGCAGAGTATAACATGGCGAGGGGGCTAAGAGTGCCAAAATGTTAATATACTAGATGAGGTCTCTCTTTCTCTTCTATAAAGTCCCCAGTTTCCCTCCCATGGTAACCCATTAATCAATTAATCCATGAATGGATTAATCCATTCGTGAGGGAAGGGCCCTCATGATCTAATCACCTCTTAAAAGTTCCACTGCTCAATAGTGTCACATTGGGGATGAAATTGCAACATGTTTTGCAGGGGACATTGAAACCATAGAAGAAGGTAATTAAGTTTAAATAAAGCCATGGGGTGAGACCCTAGTGTGATAGGATTAGTGCTCTTTGTCCTTATAATAAGAAATACCTAAAAGCTCCCCTTCCTACCCCTTGCCATGTGAGGACACAGGAAGAAGGTGGCCATCTCAAGCCAGGAAGCTCTCACCAGAAACTGAATCCGCCTGCACCTTGATTTTGCACTTCCAACTCTTCAGAACTGTGAGAAAATAAATTTATGTTGTTTAATCCACCCAGTTTATAGTATTTTCTTCTGGCAGCCTGAGCTAATACACATACTAAGAAACAGACAATTTTTAAAATGACTACATTAGAAATTTCTCTATTTCTCATGCTCCATTATTCAGGCCTTTTTATGCTTATGCTATCGATAGTGTTTGAAAGCTGTGGTGATGGGGATGAATGGAGAAGGGAAAACACAGTTCTGTGAGATCAGAGCTGAAATTGCCACGATGTAAAGTTTTTTCCTCTACACGCTTCATCATTTATTATGTGCTATGTTCCAAAAATAGTTGGCATTGAATGTACAAGGGATAGCATATTGGTTGCCATTATATGATCACTGCTTCAATTTTAGATTGGTCAAGGGGATAGGCTTCACGGAGGAGCTTTGTCTTTAATTGGCACTAATATTCTGTTAGATCAAGAAAATGGATGGTGCAGTGTTTCACCATTCTTTGGACCTTAGGAAAGCAGGTTAACACCAAAATCATGACCACAAATAATTCCCATGATCCTCTGTGTTATTTTCAGGAAACAGATCTATCACATGCAAAACAAAAACTCAGACTAAGTGCTTACCATTGTTAAATAACTTAGTAACACCTCCAAATTTTGGGGAATGTAAGTTTCATTTTATTTTGTTTTCAAGAAGTGAAGGCTACAGGTATTTATGAGCATGAAGAAAAGTCGTTGTTGCCAAATGTTCACCAAAATTGTGATTATTTTTAAATGATGTTGGTCATTTTAAAATGCTCCATATACTAATAATCTAGATTACTGAATTAAGCAGGTGCGTACATTGTTTTAATGAACAACACCTGCATGATAGCAACGTTGTAGGAGCTTTTTGTGACATCATGTATTAAGAACATGTTGCCAATGCATTTTATAACATGCATTACAAAAAGTTATTAAAAGATGTGACTACATCTTGGAATCATTCAATAAATGTTAATAAAGAATGTATGATTATGCCTTAAAAGTTTATCATTATCATTCAAACAGGTGTTAGACATCAAGTGTCAATGAGCCACTCGATGGCATAAATAGTACAGTAGTAGTTAGCAGTTTCCCTGAGTGTGTGTTAAATATTCTTCTCTTCATTGTTTTGGAAGTAGTCTCCATCTAAATGGTAGCTCCTGAGTCTCCTTGTGTGCTACCCAAATATTAATAGGAAAATAGACCAAACAAAACAAAAATCTTTAACTGCCTCAAATCTTGCCTCTGACTTTTAAACTATAGCTACATGTAACTCATGTATTAGATACTGATGATGGTTGAATTTTTCATGCCACTTATAACTATTATAGGAAATTGGTTAATTTCCTTTAAATTCTCTTGATTACATTACCAAATATATTTATTGAAACAGAATAATTCTCTAAAGTCCTAATGGGATTCCATAGCCCATTAATTGCTTTGAAATCTCACGAATCAGCTTGCAACTTGCTTTTGGTGTAGGTAGCAGTGCTGAATGGAATGGCTAAAACTGGAGCCACTTATTTCATTAATCATTTGTTTTACCAAATATCAGTTTACAAAATAATGCTGAGAAATCTTCTGTAGACGAAGCAGGCTAAAAATAGATATGGCATTTTTGGAATTAGAGATTCTCATACAAATCAACAAAAGTCCTGAAATGTGTTCTTTTACAAGGTAGAAAATTCAAAGACTGTAAGCTATAGCTATGATGATTAATAAGCTATGAAAGCAAACAAACTACAGAATTAGCATTTCTCTCTCTGTGATATAGAATACAAAATTATGAGTAACTAAAATTTAGCTACAATTCTTTTATTAAATGGAATCCTAGAATGTGATCTCTCCCCACCCCCAGCAAGCCTGTTTGCAATGAAGTTTGTATTCTGAGGCCAACCAAGCAAGCACTATTGATGCCACCTTTCATTGTCAGTAGATAAATCTATTGAATTTTCTGTTTTTTCTCAGTTAAACTAGATTCATTATTTCTAGCCTAAATCCCTTAGCTTTTAAACTGAGACAGAAATTGAATACAGCTCCCTCCCCTTTTTTTTTCTTGCCAAGAAATGCTTATTAACTTCTTTTTCTCATCTGAGGCAAATAAACCCAGAGGACAACTATGTTTTCTATCAAATAGATCCTGTTCTTAAAGGCTTCTTTCATATAAAAGAAGGCTAAATCCTCAAAGAACCCAAATCTTTAGACCTGTTTGGTCTGTAGCATCTCAGGCAGCATTTCATGGTGAGGAATATGCCACGAGGTGATTGATCTTGAAATTTTCTTATTTTAAAAACAGAGGTGTATATAGATATGCATATGTATATACACACATATTTGTTTTTGCCCTTTTTTCTTTCCTCGCTTCTTCTTCCCATATATAGTCATATATATAGTCACATATAATAGTCATATATATATGCTGCTCAAAAATATTGATTCCTAAAACTATATTTTTTAATCCAAGAAAGTTATTACATATAATTATAGTTTACAATTTTCTAAACCCAAGTAGGGTTTTGCTCTTGATGCATAGAAAACACCACAGATTGCAAAGTGTGTGTACAATGTATACTTCATATTATAGAATTATTAGTTAATGTTAATTGAGCAATTATTATATTTGGTAGTGTTTCAAGTGCTTTATACTATAAATAATTTAATCCTCCTATTAACCTGATAAGATAGACAGTAGTGTAATTTCCACTTAACAGTTGAGGACACTGAGACACTAACTTGTCAGGCAACTTTAAAGGCTCATAGCTAATAAGTAAAGGAATCAAAATTTGAATCCAGGGTAGAGACAAAGCCAAAGCTTACAAGATGTGCAGTTGTGCCCCGAATTTCCAGCCTTGAATAAGTTCAAACCCATTTCTTGAGGCTGCTATGTGAAAACAAAACAAAACAAAAGTGACTCAACACAGTGGATCAGTTTTACTTTAAAACTTTATCTCAAATTTCAGATGGATTCTCAACATGGTCCAGGAATTCTGCAGTTCTTGTATAGTAAACTTCATCTCCTGCTTTCTGAGATGATGATTTCATAGTTTTTCCTCTCTTTAAATGTTCTACATCAGCTTTTCTCTCCCAATTCGTTTTATTCCTGCCTTTTTTTCCAAAAAACAAAAAAAAGAGAGAGAGAGAGAAATAGTAGAGTAGCACTTTCTCATCTCCCACCAACTCTGTGAACATTTATACCTTTCTTCTTCTAATACAATTAAGCAAAAGTTTCTCTTTATTGCAAGAAAAGTCTCTCTGTGAGGGTGCTGGATTCGAGTCCTACCCACCAGCTTTGCCTAGCCCCCTCTCAGCTGAATTGGCAATATCTTCCTCTCTAATAGACCACTCTTGGTACCTTGCAACCTACTCTGGCCTTTTCATACTAAAAATAATAGAAACTTCCACAGAACCCCTTGTGTCGTCCATCTTCTATACCATTTCTCTGCTTTTCTTCACAGCAAATTACTCTTCTTGATTTCTCTACTTCTTCATATTTATTCTCTTATCATCCTAATTCGTTGTGGCTCTGTTACCATCACCCAACAAAAATGGCTTCTGGCTACATTGCTAAATCCACTGGACACCTTTCTGTCCCTGTCATACTCCACCTCTCAGCAATATTCAACATGGTTACTTACTCTTTTGAAAACTCATCTGTCCAGCATTCCATAATGCCACGTTTGTCTAGTTTTCCTCCTGCCTCTTTAAAGCATTTTCTTAATCTCCTTTACAGGTTCTGCTGTCTCAACCCAACTTACTATCTCAACATTGGCGTTTCCCACAATTTTGTTCTGAATCTTTTTCCTCTATTCTCTTCTTACCCTCTTCTTAAGACCTTCAACATTTTAAACTGTCTTTACATGTTTGTGGTGGACTGAATAATGGCCCCTCCAAAAGATATCTCTCCTAATCCGTGGAATCTGTGAATGATACCTTATATGGCAAAAAGGGAAGTTTCTGCTATGATTTAATTAAGAAACTTGAGATGGTGAGATGATACTGGATTCTCCATGTGGGGCCTAAATGCAATCCCACATGTCCTTATAAAAGGAAAGCAGAGGAAGATTTAGGGCATACAGAAGGAGAGAATGTGATGTGAGCACAGAGGCATAGATTGGAGTCATGTAGCCACAAGCTAAGGAATACTGTGGCCCCAGGAAACTGGAAGAGGCAAGGAACAGATTCTCTAGCAGAGGCTCCAGAAGGAGCATGGCCTTATTGACATCTTAATTCTTCCTTGATTTCAGGCTTCTGGTCTCCAGTACAGAGAATAATGTCTGTACTGTGGTTCTAAACTACCGAATCTATTGTAATTTGTTACAGCAGCCACAGGAAACTATTGCAAAGCTAAAGGTTAGTAACTTCAATATACAATCCAAATTTCTTCTCTGAGCTTTAGAATAATAAAGAAGTATCTTCTGGCCTTTGCCATATGAATACTTTAGAGTTATTTCATCTGTAACATGTCCACCATAGAATTCTTGTTTCTGTATCCCTTCTCCATGCTTGCTCCTCTCCCAATCTGCCTGTGTCAATCAATGGTATTGTCATCCACCCAACATCTCAGGCTAGAAATTGCATCCCTCCCTTGATTCTTGTCATTTTCTTGCCTTAGAAATGCATGGAGGGATCCCCACATCTAATCCGTCAACACACCGTGGCAGTTTTTTGGAGTCTCAGGTACACTGAATTGGCTTAATCATGACACTCTTTTCATTTGTCCATGCATGGTTTATTTTTATTTATAAGTACACCTCATTTTATTGTACTTCACTTCATTATGCTTCACAGATATTTATTTTTTTACAAACTGAGGGGTTGTGGCAACCCCTTAGTGAGGAATCTGGTGGGTAGGACTAGAATCCAGCACCCTCACAGCATCCTGCATACAGTAAGTCTATTGGCTCCATTTTTCAAACAGAGTGTGCTTTCTTCATGTCCCATGGTCATATGTTGGTAAGTCTCACAATATTCCATACTTTTTCATGATTATTTTATTTGTTTTTGGTGATCTGTTATCTGTGATCTTTGATGTTACTGTTGGCATTGTTTAGGGATGCCACGAACCACACTCGTCTAAGACAGTGAACTTAATTCATAAATGTGTGCATTCTAAATGTTCCACCACCTGGTTGTTTCCCCCTTTCTTCCTCTCCTTGGGCCTCCCTATACCCTAAGACACAACAATATTGAAATTAGGCCAATGTATAACCCTTTGGTGACTTTTAAGTGTTCAAGTGAAAGGAAGAGTCACACATCTCTCACTTTAAATCAAAAGCTATAAATGATTAAGCTTAGTGAGGAAGACATGTCAAAAGCCAAGATATGCTGAAAGCTAAGCCTCTTGTGCCAGTTAGCCAAGTTACAAATACAAAGGAAGTTTCTGAAAGAAATTAATAGCACTACTTCAGTGTACACATGAATGATAAAAAAGCAAAACAGCCTTATTGCTGATATGGAGAACGTTTCAGTGGTCTGGATGGAAGATCAAACCAACCAAAACTTCCCTTATGTCAAAGCCTAACCCAGAGCAAGATCTTCAATCTGTTCAATTCTGTGAAGGCTGAGAGAGGGGAGGAAGCTGCAGAAAAGTCCAAAGCTAGCAAAGGTTAGGCCATGAGGTTTAAGAAAAGATGCCATCTCTACAACATAAAAGGGCAAGTGCTGATGTAGAAGCGCAACAAGTTATCCAGAAAGTCTGCTTAAAATAACTGATTAAGGTGGTGTCATTAAAACAGCAGATTTTTCACTGTAGAAGAAACAGCTTTCTATTGAAAGAAGATGTCAGCTAAGATTTTCATAGCTAGAGAGTAGAAAGTCAACGCTTGGCATCAAAGCTTCAAAGGACAGGCCGACTTTCTTGGTAGGGACTAATGCAGCTGGTGATTTTAAGTTGAAGTCAATGCTTATTCCTCATTCTGAAAATTCTAGGGCCCTTAAAAATTGTGCTAAATCTACTCTGCTCCTTCTCTTAGAGAACAACAAAGCCTAGATGAGAGCACATCTGTTTAGAGCATGGTTTACTGAATATTTTAAGCCCACTGTTGAGGCCTACTGCTCAAAAAAAAAAATACTTTCAAAATATTATTGCTTATTTACAATATGCATAGTCACCCAAGAGCTCTGGTGGAGATGTACAAGGAGATGAACATTTTTATGCCTATCAAAATATCCCTTCTTCAGCTGAGGGATCAAGGAGTAATTTTGACTTTCAAGTCTTATTATTTTGAAAATATGTTTTATAAGTCTGTAGCTGCTGTAAATAGGAATTCCTCTGATAGATCTTGGCAAAGTAAATTGAAAATCCTCTAAAAATTTTTTTACCATTTTAGATGCTGTTAAGAACATTTGTGATTCATGGGATGAGGTTAGAATATCAATATCAAACAAGAATTTGGAAGAAGTTGATTCCAACCCTTGTGGATGACTTTGAGGGGTTCAAGACTTCAGTGGAGGAGGTAATTTCAAATGTGGTATAAATAACAAGAGAGCTAGAATTAAACGTGGAGCCTGAAGATGTGACTGAATTGCTCTAATCTGTCAAATGATAAAATTCTATCAGATAAGTTGATTTTTATGAATGGTGAAGAAAGTGGTTTCTTGAGATGGAATCTAGGCTGGGTGTGGTGGCTCACACCTGTAATCCCAGCACTATGGGAGGCCGAGGGGGGCAGATTACTTGAGGTCGGGAGTTCGAAACCAGCCTGGCCAATATGGTGAATGAAACCCCACTTCTACTAAAAATACAAAATTAGCCAGGCATGGTGGCACGCACCTGTAATTCCAGCTACTTGGGAGGCTGAGGCAGGAGAATCACTTGAACCTGGGAGGTGAAGGCTGCAGTGAACTAAGATTGCACCACTGTACTCCACCCTGAGTGACAAGAGCAAAACTCTATCTCAAAAAACAAAGAAACAAACAAACAAAGAGATGGAATCTATGGCTGGTGAAAATGCTGTGAACACTGTTAAAATTGCAATGAAGTTTCTAAAATACTGCATAAACTTAGTTGATAAAGTCGTGGCAGGATTAGGGAGGATTAATACCAATTTTGAAAAAAAGTTCTACTATGGATAAAATGCTATCAAACAGTATTACATGCCACAGATAAATCTTTTGTGAAAGAAAAAGTCAATCTCTGTGGCAAACTTCTTTGTTACCTTATTTTGAGAAATTGCCACAGCCACCCTAACCTTCAGCAACCACCACCCTCACCAGCCAGCAGCCATAAACACTGAGTCAAGACCCTCCACAAGAAAAAAGATAATGACTTGCTGACAGCTCAGATGCTGGTTAGCAAGTTTTAGCAATAAAGTATTTTTAAATTAAGATATGTACATTGTTTTTTAGACATCATGCTAATATGTCTTAAAATTATTACTTAAAAATTAAATTTCTATTAAAATAGACTACAGTATAGTGTAAAGATAACTTTCATATGCACTGAGAAATCAGAACATTTGTGTGACTTGTTTTATTGTGATATTCACTTTATTGCTGTGGTCTGGAACTGAACACACAATATACCTGAGATACAGTTGGAGTTGGTTTTCAAGTTTGTGATTATCTAATAAGCACCTGTGAACCCAAAACAAACATCTGTGAACTCAAAATAAAACTCAGGACCAGAAAATAACCTCGATCTAATCCTTTTCTCTCTCATTCCATAAGCCTGCCTCACTCAACCTGAGCTAAAATATCATCTTGAATGCCATGTCTATCATTTTCTTGCTTTCCTTTTTAAAAACAGCTTTTTTGGCTTCTGCATGTACAGTATTCCAAAATAGTGTATCTTATTATTTTAGTTATTTCAGTTTTATTTTAAAAGTGGTTTCATGTAGCTAAGAGTTGGACTTACTTTTTTAAAAAATTAATATTATATTGCTAAAATGTAAGCATATTTGTGTTGATATAGATTGTTTGTTTTTGCTGTTGTCTAACTTTTCACTGTGTGAGTGACTATGCCACAGTTTATTCATCACTGTTTTGATGATGGGCACCTCCACTGTTTCCATATGTTCCTTTTGTAATTAATGCTGCTATAACCATTATTATGCATGTCTACTATTGAATAGGTGCATAAGTTTGGGTATTATATATTTAGTGCCAACATTACTGAGTCATTTTCTCATAATTTTTGTTTCCTAAGCACCCCTTCTCTCCATCTGCACCACCCATTCATCTATATCTTCATTATCTCTACCAAGTCTCCTACAATCTCTTCCCTGGTATATTTTCTGGTTTCTCCTGGCAATTTAGGCTTCATACTGCAGCCAATGTAATATTCTTTATGAAGAGAATAAGATTATTTTTCCTCTCAAGTCAAAACTCCTCACTCATTTCTTATTATTTTTCAACAAAATCTTACTCCTTGCTAAGGCCAAGGGAGTTTATACAAAACCTGGCCCTTTCCTGCCCACTGCTCCAGCCTTCCAGCATTCCTTCTCCGTTCTTTTTACATGCCAATCACACTGACCTCCTCTCAGTCGTGCAAAGATCCCAGGCTCTTTCCCACCTCAGTTACCTCATATGTGCATTTCTTTATACCTGGAATATTTCCTCCTGCTTCTAATGTGGCCAAGCCTTCTCTTCATTCAAGTCTTGTCATAAAGCTCGTCTTCCAGAAAATTGTTTCCTCACCACCTGTCCATTGTTAGATCCTTGTTCATTATCTTTTGCGAAATCCTTTAGTTGCCTTCATAATATGTGCCACAAGTTGTAATATTTGTTTCTGCCTCTTTTTGTGCTGCGCTATCAAGTCTCAAAAGGCAAGGACTGGTTTTATCTTCATGTAATGGCCTAGCAAACTGTTTGCCATACACGGATCAAACTATATGAAATGACCAGTGTATACTGCTTTCTTACTATGAAAAGGCAGTATCACATGATCATCTGGTTAAAACCAAGAATAGTTGGCACTCAATGAAAAATTCTTAGAGAAAGTCCTAGCTAAATGAAGGAGTGGATGGATACACATGCTATAGGGTAAGGACACTGGCAGCACAGTGTATGTTGAGAATTCTAGAAGAAAGGCACCTCATGAGTTAGAATGCTGTTATGTTTTGACTCCACCTTTCAACACTCCACACAAGAATAATCAAGTTTGAGACAACTTGGTAAAGTAACAACTTCCACTTTTATTACCTGCTCTAACATCCTAGCACCTGAAGACACTTAGCCCAATTAACAATGTTGATCAATCTCCTCCACACAATGGAATCCAGTTCTGCAATTTTTTACTTTATCCATTGTAACTTTATTCACTACCTTACTTCTTTTATTAATTTTAGCTACATTCTTGGGTTCCGACCTGCCTCAAACAAGTTTCAATTGCCATAGCGATTCTTTAAACATATGGTATTTTTTTTTTTAAATTCAGTTTATCCTGAGTCTAATAGTCAAAGTCTGCCCCGTGTTCTTACCAGCCCATACTTTTTCCTTTTGGCTTGTGTCCAGCTGTGGCAACTAGTGTTATTCTGTTTTGTTTTCCACAATACTTTTTCTATTTCCCTCTTGCTTTTTTTTTAAGAGACAATATCTCACTCTGTCACCCAGGCTGGAGGCTAGAGTGCAGTAACACGATACTAGCTCCCTGCAGCCTCAAACTCCTGGACTCAAGCAGTCCTCCCACTTCAGTCTCTCAAGTAGCTAGGACTGCAGGTGCATGACATCATGCATGGTTATCTTTTTTATTTTTTGTTAAAACAGGGTCTTGCCATGTTGCCCAGGCTAGTCTCAAACTCCTGGCCTCAAGTGATCCTCTTGCCTGAGCCTCCCAAAGTGCTGGGATTACAGGCATAAGCCACTGTGCCTAGCCCCTTTTTATATAAGAATATATCATCTGGACATTTATATGCTTTCTTTTTTTGTATTTGTAGTTACAATGGCTAGAAATACATATCTTCTTTATTTGCAGTATTTACTCACTTCAGTGCTATTTGCCAATTTTTTTTAATCCACTGAGATTCATTTTTGCTCTGGGGTTGTGATATAATTTGGCTCCGTTTTCCCACCCGAATCTCATCTCAAATTGTAATCCCCATAATTTCCACGTGTTGCAGGAGGGACCAGGGACAGGTGATTGCATCCTGGAGGTGGTTACCCCATGCTGTTCTTGTGATAGTGAGTTCTCAGGAGATCTGAGGGGTTTGTAAGTGTTTGACGGTTCCTCCTTCACAAGCTCTCTCTCTGGCCTCCTGCCATGTAAGATGTGCCTGCTTCCCCTTCTGCCATGATTGTAAGTGTCCTGAGGCCTCCCAGCCATGCATAACTGAGTCAATTAAATCTCTTTTTTAAATAAATTACCCAGTCTCAGGGAAATTATTTATAACAGTGTAAAAACGGGCTGATACAGGTTGTGAATCAGATCTAACTTATAAGCAGTGAAAATGTTATTCTTGGCCTTTAGACTTAAAAGCTTTTGGATACTATCTACTAAATTGTATATAGTGTATTGTACTATATACAGTAGTCAAGACAAAGACATTTTGGCATTCTCAGAATATATCCCCATATATATAACAGAGTGATAAGAACGTTCTAGTTCTCAAACCCATTCTCAGTCAGGTTTTGCTGTGGAACACAGAGTGATGCAAAGTTTTCATAAAGTAAGTTTATGGGATATTTTTGCCTAGATAGTCTATGTTTAGGGAAGTGGCCCATTATTTGCAGCTGATTCATTTTAAAGTTTTGCAAAAGTACTATACAAGTAACACAACTATTACATTATGTGTTAATATACTAATAATTACTCATCTACACTTAATCTTTTAAAAAATACCAAAACAATGACTTGAGCTTAAAAACAAATAAGAACAAAGAAAATCTCAAATATTATGAAAATATAAAAGTTTAAAAGTAACAAAAGCTTGCTTTTCAAGATCTCTGTAAGAGATCTTTTCTCCAGACTTTTATACTCACATTTGAAGCTGAAGGTGGGCATCTGGAAGAAGCATCTATCATAAACCATAAGAATGATTAATCCTCTGGGTCATATATTCCACCATCATTTGCTCATGGCCAGATTCCTCTTGAGCTTAAAACTAATTCCATTCATGCTTTGGGCCTGGAGCACGGCACTCATTTGCATAATACATTTTGCACTCACTGGATGCCAAGTGTAGATTAATAATCTGATTTGGGGAACCGTGAAAAATTGTTTGGGAAAGTTCAATGGTTACTGCTTTTGGGGTGCTTGAATTACAAATCTAGTGACAAGTAGCATATTGATGCAAACATGCTTATGTCATAGAAATAAATATCATAGAAATATCAATATTTGAATTTAAAATACGGCAGTCTTGCCCGACATTCACTGCCTTTTGGCAGGCAATTCAGTGAATCTGTGAATGTATTCATGCGAATAATTGTTCGTGATCACACTAAATCTCTTGACTGCTATTGTTAGCTCAAACCACACAATGCCATAGCAGGGTTTTGGAACTATTTTGAATTTTCTGAGTGGAATACATACCCAGGGGCCCAGAGTGGGATTTTAACTGGGTTGCATTTATTTTTTGGCTCTCTGTCTGTTTGCTCATACCTCACAGCACTTCAATCCAAAATATATTCTTATAAAATGTAGAATTACTTGGTTCAGGTAAGTGTTATCCATGGTACCAAAGAGATAGTCAGAGAGTCAATTATTTTCCTATTTTGAGAGGCCGTAACAATTCTAACACCACCCCTCACTAATACTGACCAAGTTTATGGGTCTCTTTAATAATGTTTTTCTTTGCAAATGATCTTTTGGCCACAGCCATGAGACCACAACCAACTCACTGGAAATCCCTGAGAAAGAAAACATTTTGGTGTAAAGAGGTTTATGAAAAATGACACTTTGTAGCAGTTTTTCCAAGCAAATTATAAATGCCTATCATGTAGACAAGGGTTGCCATGGTGAGTGGTTTTTTAATAGGTAAACCAAATAAAAGTAAGACAGAGCATGTGTAAAGCTCCTGGGAAAGAGAAGTTCAGGTTGTCTGGAGCAAGAATAACCTCAGTATTTAAAGTCACGGAAGAACCCAACACCCTTTCCCCAAATGTAGTGCAGGCAAATGTCTATTTTCTTTCTCAGGTAGTTTCTTTCTAAAATGTTTAGCATAGAAATCACTCATGGTTCGTAGAAGAAATGGCTGAATCATAGTACTATTACTATTGAAATTGGGTTAATTGTTTATTGATTCTAATAAAATAATGAACCTCTCTTCTCTTCAACGTACATCGTTGTTATTGTGCCAAGTATAGAACAGTACTTCAGATACTTAGTCTTCAAACAGTAGCCAAAAGGCAGTGTAAAAGTTTCAAAATTCTAACACATAAGCTTATTAAAATTATTTAGTAGGACATTGTCACTTCTCAGTATCCCTAATTCAAGAACTCTTATGTTTATATTATGATTTCACTTGTCAAAATGTATTGATACATACCACATTATTGAACACACAGCTTTTAATACCCTTTCTATGATGCTGGCTCTCTCATGTAAGTGTCAAAAACTCCAGCCCAGTATTCCATTCTCCCATCCCCAGCTTTGTACCTACATGTGCCTACAAATATCTTTATTTGCATGTCTAACAGATAAATCTCTTCAATATAGTGGGCTGAGCATGAGCTAGGTTGGCCCTCTCTACATAAAGTCTGTAAGAATGACATATATTAGCAATTAAACAAATAAATAAATCATGCATAGAAACTAAAAGTTAGAAAAGGGAATTCACAAGTAGAAAATTCTAGAAGACCAAGTATGGTGGTTCAAACTTATACTCTCAGGACTTTGGGAGGCCAAAGTGGACAGATGACTTCAGCACAGGAGCTGGAGACCAATCTGGGCAACATGGTAAAACTCTGTCTCTACGAAAAATACAACATTTAGACAGGTGTGATGGCACGCACCTGTGGTCCCAGTTATGTGGAAGGCTGAGGTGCAAGGATCACTTGAGCTCAGGAAGTTGAGGCTGCAGTGAGCCATGGTGGCAGCACTGCACTCCAGCCCGGGCAACAAAGTGAAACCCCGTCTCCAAAAATAAATAAATAAATAAATAAGAAAATTCTTAAAAATTCTGGAGGATGGCAAGCAATAAGATTGAAGCAATAGGATTAGAGTTGTTGGATACTGAAATCGGGACGTGGCCTAGGAGGAATCATCAGAAGGCTAGAAAGCAAAAGCAGCCAAGTGAATCAGCACTGTCACAACCTGAACCAAGCTGCTATGACAGAGATTTTTGTCTCCAAGTAGTGACAGGGGTGTGTGAGCTTGGGTCAGAAGAAATTGCCACATCCATATGGCTAGCAAAGGCTGGGAGAAATAGCATACACACCCAGAGGACGAGCTAACCAGGTATAGTGCCAGGAAGTATGTCCCACTCTTCCTCAGAGCTCACTGACTTCAAATTATACTACAAGCCTACAGTAATCAAAACAGCATGGTACTGGTACCAAAACAGACATATAGACCAATGGAACAGAAGAAAGACCGCAGAAATAACACCACACATCTACAACCATCTGATCTTCAACAAACCAGACAAAAACAAGAAAAGGTGAAAGGATCCCCTATTTAATAAATGGTGCTGGGAAAACTGGCTAGCCATATGCAGAAAACTGAAACTGGACCCCTTCCTTACACCTTACACAAATATTAACTCACGATGGATTAAAGACTTAAATGTAAAACCTAAAACCATAAAAATCCTAGAAGAAAACCTTGGCTCAGGACATAGGCGTGGGCAAATAATTTATGATGAAATCACCAAAAGCAATTGCAACAAAAGCTTAAATTGACACATGGGATCTAATTAAGCTAAACAGCTTCTGCACAGCAAAAGAAGCTATTATCAGAGATTTATGTGGCCAAAAAACATATGAAGAAAAGCTCACCATCACTGATCGTTAGAGAAATGCAAGTCAGAACCACAATGAGATACCATCTCATGCCAGTCAGAATGGCACTTATTAAAAAGTCAAGAAACAACACCTCCTGGAGAGGCTTTGGAGAAAAAGGAACTCTTAAATTGTTGGTGGGAATGTAAGTTAGTTCAACCATTGTGGAAGACAGCGTGATGATTCCTCAAGGATCTAGAACCAGAGATACCATTTATTTGACCAGCCGTTCCATTTTTGGGTATATACTCAAAGGAATATAAATCCTTACGTTATAAAGATTCATGCACACGTATGTTTATTGCAGCACTATTCACAGTAGTAAAGACATGGAACAAACCCAAATGCCTATCAATGATAGACTGGATAAAGAAAATGTGGCACATATACACCATGAAATACTATGCAGCCACAAAAAGGAATGAGATCATGTCCTTTGCAGGGACATGGATGAAGCCGGAAATCATCATCCTCAGCAAACTAGCACAGAAGCAGAAAACCAAACTCTGCATGTTTTCACTCCTAAATGGGAGTTTAACAATGAGAACACATGGATGCAAGGAGGGGAACACACACACTGGGGACTATCAGGTGGGGGTGGGTAAGGGGAGGGAGAGCATCAAGACAAATAACTAATGCATGTGGGGCTTAAAACCTAGGTGATAGGTTGATAGGTGCAGCAAACCACCATAGCTCACATATACCCATGTAACAAACCTGCACATTCTGCACATGTATCCTGGAACTTAATAATTAAAACATTTAAAAACATTCAAGTTTTATTTTAGATACAGGGGGTACATGTGCAGGTTTTTTTACATGGATATACTCTGTGATGCTTAGGTTTAGGGTATGAGTCTCATCACCCAGGTAGTTAGCATGGTATCTGGTAGGCAGTTTTTCAACCCACAACGCCTTTATTTTCCCTGCTGTAGTTGTCCTCAGTGTCTCCTGTTGCCACGTGTGTGGCCATAAGTACCCAACTTTAGTTCCCACTTATAAGTGAGAATATGTGGTATTTGGTTTTCTGTTCCTGCATTAATTTGCTAGGGATCATGGCCTCCAGATCCATCCATGTTATTGTAAAAGACATAATTTCATACTTTTTATGGCTGCTTAGGATTCCACAGTGTATATGTACCCCAGTTTCTTTATTCGATCCACCATTGAGGGGCACCTGGGTTGATTCCATGACTTTGCTATTGTGAAGAGTGCTGTGATGAACATGTGAGTGCAGGACTCTTTTGGTAGAATAATTTGTTTTCTTTTGGGTATACATTGCAATAATGGGATTGCTGGGTTAATTTCTTTGAGAAATCTCTGAACTGCTTTCCACAGTGGCCAAACTAATTTACATTCCCACCAACAGTGTATAAGTATTCCCTATTCTCCATAGCCTTGCCTATAACTAATATTATTTTAATAGTAGCCATTCTGATTGGTGTGAGATTACATTTATTGATTTGCATATGTTGAACCAGTCTTGCATCCCAAAGATGAAGCCGACTTGATCGTGGTGGATAAGCTTTTTGATGTGCTGCTGGATTTGGTTTGCCAGTATTTTAATGAGGATTTTTGCATCAATGTTCATCAAGTATATTGGCCTGAAGTTTTCTTTCTTTTTTGTGGTGTCTCTGCCAGGTTTTGGTATTAGGATGATGCTGACCTCATAAAATGAATCAGGGAGGAGCCCCTCCTTTTCAATGGTTTGGAATAGCTTCTGAAAGAATGGTGCCAGCTCCTTTTTGTACCTCTGGTAGAATTTGGCTGTGAATCTGCCTGGTCCTGGGTTTATTGGTTGACAGCCTTCTCATTACTGCCTCAATTTCAGAACTTGTTATTGGTCTATTCAGGGGTTTAACTTCCTCCTGATTTAGTCTTGGGAGGGTGTATGTGTCCAGGAATTTATCCATTTCTTCTAGATTTTCCAGTTTATTTACATAGATGTATTTATAGTATTCTCTGGTGGTAGTTTCTTTTTCTGTGGGGTCAGTGGTGATATCTTCTTTATCATTTTTTATCCTATGTATTTGATTTTTCTCTCTTTTCTTCTTTATTATTCTAGCCAGTAGTCTATCTTTTTTATTAATTAAAAAAAAACCCAGCTCCTGAATTTATTGATTTTTGAAGGATTTTTTCGTGTCTCTATCTCCATCAGCTCCACTCTGATTTTAGTTATTTGTCTTCTGCCTGCTTTTGGAATTGTTTGCTCTTGCTTCTCTGGTTTTTTTTTTTTTTTTTTTTTTTTTTTTTTTTTTTAATTGTGATGTTAGGGTGTTGATTTGCGATATTTCTAGCTTTTTGATGTGGGCATTTAGTACTATAAATTTCCCTCTTAATACTGCTTTGGCTGCATCCCAGAGATTCTGGTAGGTTGTCTCTTTGTTCTCATTGGTTTCAGAGAACTTCTTGATTTCTGTCTTAACTTCATTGTTTACCCAGGAGTCATTCAGGAGCCGGTTTTTAATTTCCATGTAGTTGTGTGGTTTTGAGTGTTTCTTAATCCTGAGTTCTAATTTGATTGCACTGTGGTCTGAGAGACTGTTTGATTTCAGTTCTTTTGCATTTGCTGATGAGTGTTTTACTTCCAAATATGTGGTCTATTTTACAGTAAGTGCCATGGGGCACTGAGAAGAATGTTTATTCTGTTGTTTTGGGGTAGAAAGTGATGTGGATATCTATAAAGTAAACTTGATCCAGAGCTGAGTTCAAGTCCTGAATATTCTTGTTAATTTTTGGTCTCATTCATCTGTTTAATATTAACAGTAGGGTGTTAAAGTCTCCCACTATTATTGTGTGGAAGTCCAAGTCTTTTTGTAAGTCTCTATGGACTTGTTTGATGAACCTGGGTGCTCCTGTATTGGGTGCATATATATTTATGATAGTTAGCTCTTCTTGTTGCATTGATCCCTTTACCATTATGTAATACCCTTCTTGTAGTATGTTTTGATCTTTGTTGGTTTAAAGTCTGTTTTGCCAGAGACTAGGATTGCAACCCCTGATTTTTTCTGCTTTCCACTTGCTTGGTAAATTTTTCTTCATCCCTTTATCTTGAGCTTATGTATGTTTTTACACATGAGATGTGTCTCTTGAATGCAGCACACCAATGGTTCTTGACTCTTTATCCAATTGGCCAGTCTGTGTCTGTTATTGGGGGCATTTAGCCCATTTACATATATAATTAATATTGTTATGTGTGAATTTGACCCTGACATCATGATGCTAGCTGGTTATCTTGCATACTAGTTGATCCCATTTCTTCATAGTGTCATTGGTCTTCATATTTTCATGTGTTTTGCAGTGGCTGGAACTGGTTTTTCCTTTCCATATTTAGTGCTTCCTTCAGGAGTTCTTGTAAGGCAGGACTGCTGGTGATGAATTCCCTCAGGATTTCCTTGTCTGAAAAGGATTTTATTTCTCCTTCACTTGTGAAGCTTAGTTTGGCTGGATATGAAAGTCTGGGTTGAAAATTCTTTTTTTTTTTTTTTT
>NW_016803181.1:2858212-2862321 GCF_001698545.2 Rhinopithecus bieti
TTCCTTTCCATATTTAGTGCTTCCTTCAGGAGTTCTTGTAAGGCAGGACTGCTGGTGATGAATTCCCTCAGGATTTCCTTGTCTGAAAAGGATTTTATTTCTCCTTCACTTGTGAAGCTTAGTTTGGCTGGATATGAAAGTTTGGGTTGAAAATTTTTTTTTTTTTTTTTTTTTAAAAAAAGAATGTTGAATATTGGCCCCCATTCTCTTCTGGCTTGTAGGGTTCCTCCTGAGAAATTTGCTGTTAGTCTGATGGGCTTCCCTTTGTAGGTGACGTGGCCTTTCTCTCTGGCTGCCCTTAACATTTTTTCTTCATTTTAACATTGGAGAACCTGATGATTATGTTTCTTCGGGTTGGTCTTCTCATGGAGTATCTTATTGGGGTTCTCTATTTCCTGAATTTGCATGTTGGCCTGTCTTGCTAGGCTGGGGAAGTCTCCTGGATAATACCCTGAAGTGTATTTTCCAGATTGTTTCCATTCTCTCCGTCTCTTTCAGGTACTCCAATCAGTTGTAGGTTCAGTCTTTTTACATAGTCCCATATTTCTTGGAGGTTTTGTTTATACTTTTTCATTCTTTTTTCTCTAATCTTGTCTGCCTGCCTTATTTCAGCAATATAGTCTTCCATCTCTGATATTCTTTCTTCGGCTTGATCAATTCAGCTACTGATATTTGTGTATGCTTCACAAAGTTCTCATGCTGCATTTTTCAGCTCCATCAGGTCATTTATGTTCCTCTCTAATCTAGTTATTTTTGTTCACAGCTCCTCTAACCTTTTATCAAGGTTCTTAGCTTCTTTGCATTGGGTTAAAACATGCTTCTTTAGCTCAGCACAGTTTGTTATTACCCATCTTCTGAACTGACCTTCTGTCAATTCGTCCATCTCATCCTCCGTCCAGTTCTGTGCGCTTGCTGGAGTGGTATTGTGATCATTTAGAGGAGAAGAGGCACTCTGGCCTTTTGGGTTTTCAATGTTTTTTCTCATTGCTGCTGTTGATTCTTTCTCATCTTCGTGGGTTTGTCTACTTTTGCTCTTTCAGGATGCTGACCCTTTGACGAGGCTTTCATGGGGACATTTTTTGTTGTTGATGCTGTTGTTGTTGCTTTCTGTTTGTTTGTTTTTCTTTCAATAGTCAGATCTCTCTTCTGTAGGGCTGCTGTGGTTTGCTGGAGGTTCATTTCAGGCCTTACTCATCTGGAGTTGTCACTCGAGGAGGCTGGAGAACAGCAAAGATGGCTGCCTGCTCCTTCCCTTGGCATCTCTGGCCTTGAAGAGCACTAAACTGATGCCACTAGAAATGCTCCTGTATAGGATGTCTGACAACCCGTTGGTGGAATCTCACCCAGTTGGATGGCACAGGAAGTAGGACTCATTTAATGAGGCATTTTGGCTGTCCCTTGGTGGGGTGCATGGGCTATGCTGGTGGGGGAACCATCTCATCTGGGCTGCCCAGATTTCTCAGAGTGACTCCCTTGGCTGGGTGTGGGGGCTCCCTGCCCCGTGTGGCTCTCAGGTGGGCCGCCACACCAGATTGCTCTTCCTTCCTCTCCATGAGTCATGCCAGCCACCTAGTCAGTTCTAATGACAAAATCTGGATACCTCAGCTGCTGGTGCAGGATTCACATGCTGTTTTGGATCTTATTGATGGGAGCCTCCAATCACCGCTGCTTCTAGTTGGCCATCTTGTCCACCGAATTTTTTTTCTAAGAAAAGATCATGACCTTTAAAGGAGAGATAATTTCTGTCTCGTTTACCAATGTATTTCAAGAACTACTTTAAACTCAGAACATTGTAGACAGAGTTTTACTTGTTGGTGCTTGACACCAACTGGATACTGAAAATATGTTGTTACTTCTTCCTCATATTATTTTTAAATTCAATAATATTTGCCAAATTGGAACTATTATCAAGAAAACTAACCTACCTACCTGGTTACGGATTGCTTAAAAAGTTTTAAAATACGATATTTGGAAAATATTGTATATATAGAACCCATTTTCAAATATTTTGTAGTTCCCAAATATATACTTGTTTATCTTGGCATATAGAAAAAGAAATAAAGAAATACAGAAATGGTTACAATATGTAAAATTAATTGAATTATTATGGAATATAATATAAAGGACTAGATATTCAACTCTAAAACGCAAGAGTTGGTCCGATTTATAGTTTTTCTTTTTAATATTTGTTTTAGAAAATTGCTATTTATCTGCTTTTAATTTGGTAGTGCATTTTACAATTGATGGCATATTTGATTCGATAAATTATTAGAGAGTCAGGAGAGTCTTTTCTGAGGAGGTACGTTTTCCCCAAACCTATCCCTCAACAGCAAACTGGCTAAACTTGCAAGTGTCCTTGCATCTGACATACACCACTTAGAGCTAGGCTATCTGTGTCAGGTATCCTGGGGCCACTGACTCCTCTTCCAGAATTTTATTCCTCAGAAGGATCCTGTTTCATCATCTCCACCTGGAGGAACAATAGGGGCCCTTCTCAGGGAGCTACAACTTGCTACTAATATTATGGAGCTAATATTATGGAAATTCACGTACTGATGGACAGAAAGAAGTAAGAAAAAGTTCCTAGGAGAGGTCTATGACTATGATTTGGTTTTTTATTGTCTACCAAAGTGTAAACTGTAGTGGCAGAGTCTGTCTTTCTCTCTGGCATATGTGTTAATGTGCCCAAAGGCTAGTAAGCATTGAATAGATTTAATATGCATGATAAATAAAAGGATAAAGCCACAAATTTTGCCTTTTTTATGTTTGTTTTCCAAAATTACAAACTTCACTGTAAATAAAAATTGATAAAACATGCTATCAATCGGAAATGCTTTGAAGTAGGAAATAATAGAATAATTCTGATACTGTACAAAAAAATGCAAATTCTTCATTGGAGAGTGGTCTACCTCTCCTTATTCCCTACCTCTTCATGCCAGAAATCAGAGAGGAATGGATTAGGATGAGACTGAGGCTTCTGGGCACGAAGTGCAGTGCAAAGCCCGCCTGCAGCTACTAAGCCTAACATCCATGTGTTAAATGACACAAGTAAGGGAGGATGGTGGCATTCAACATTCTAAATTGTGTGCCCTGTGGCTATAGCTTACTCATAGTGAAATTGGGCCCACTTTGTGTTCCAACCCATTCTGTTTCATGTGTTGAGTGGAACTAAGCCAGAAATTGAACCAGAAGTCCCCAGACATGTTGGTCAGCCATTGCTTTAACAGATGCATTCTTTCATTCTGGCTCAATCTGAAATTCCTGTACTTCATGGATCTAAAAGAGGAAGAGCATTTTACTCTGTCTTCATCATCTGGAATGCCCAAGTGTGAGTTTTATAAAATTTTAAATATATCTTATAAATATTCTCTGGTATACATTCAATATTTAATAAAATTATTAAATATATATAAAATCAAGCCAGCTGTATGGCTCATATTCTGAGCTATATTGCCAAGTATTTATGAGTCCAAGGCCACTGTATTATGGTATGATGTCTGACAAACTGGCAAGAAGGCGTGTTAACTAAACACAGGGGTACAGGGATGAAGCATTATTAAACCCAATGTTATCTCTTTGGATTATGAAGGGTCCATTTTCTCTCTGATACTGATGGTTTTCAACTTTGGGAAATGGGTCTTTCTGTTTGTTTAGACTGACAGTGCTGATAAAGACAGAATTGTGAGTTTAATTTTTGAAATGGCAACTCAGTTTGGCACAGAGGAAGGCTCTTATGCTTAGCCCCTTCTTGTACTGCTTGCTGAATGCCAGCAGCCTGTTGTAGAGAAGGTTCAGTGCAAACATGTGGATGGAGCCCTGCAACTATCACTGTTGTGTAGAAAAACAAATGTAAGTACATGTACACATGAGTATACCTTTCAGCCATTCATTTCTTGTTTCAGCCATTCGTTATTTCATTCAATAAGCTATAGCTGAATAGCCACAGGATACAGAATATATTAACAGCTAAGTGACCAAAGACAAAGTCATCCTGTTGGATTTGAATCCAGGTATGTTAAGGCCAGTACATACTTTGAGTGTGTGGACTTTATCTAGGTTGTTTATAACTTGACTTTGGTTTTTAATTTTCTTTATTAAAGACAATATTT
>NW_016803181.1:2865334-2909033 GCF_001698545.2 Rhinopithecus bieti
AATTTGATTTCTTTTATTTATTTTTATTTTATTTTATTTTATTTTATTTTATTTTATTTTATTTTATTTTAGAGATGGAGTCTTGGTCTGTTGCCCAAGCTGGAATGCAGTTCCGCGATCTTGGCTCACTGCAAGCTCCACCTCCTGGGTTCACGCCATTCTTCTGCCTCAGCCTCCCGAGTAGCTGGGACTACAGGTGCCCACCACCACGCCCGGCTAATTTTTTGCATTTTTAGTAGAAATAGGGTTTCACCTTGTTAGCCACTTAAAGCTATGATAAAAATGGATTTACAGAAAGGTATCAATTAGCTTTGGTAAACTTGTAGTTTACTTCCCTTTTACAAAACTCCCACTTATTACTTAAGGCTTTTTCTTTTTTGCATCTTTATAGAATCTAGCATGTCTGTAGGAAACCTACATCTCTCCACAAATGAACTCCATAATTAATTATTTGGTTTAGTTGTAAAAGTTTCTTTCATTCAGTATTATTAAGCCCTTCTAAGATTGTGCCATTTTATATATTTTGTGTGAGGACTTCTGATAAATTAGTAATGAAAAATGATTACTTGGAGTTCTTGCTCTTGTGTTATTACCTCCTTTGGGCCAAAGATCTCAGGTTAAGGAATTAAAATTGACACAGATTGCTTTATCAAATGATAGTAAGATGTGGTTTTGTTACACCATATAATGAGAAGTATATGCATGACATCTAAAAAATTGAAAAACTCTCCAAGTTCATATTCTGTAAATTCCAAAATTAAGGATACATTATTTAAATACACTGTTTTGGCCGGGCACAGTGACTCACGCCTGTAATCCCAGCACTTTGGGAGGCCGAGGCAGGTGGATCATGAGGTCAGGAGATCGAGACCATCCTGGGTAACACAGTGAAACCCCGTCTCTACTAAAAATACAAAAAACTGGCTGGGCGTGGTGGCGGGCGCCTGTTGTCCCAGCTACTCGGGAGGCTGAGGCAGGAGAATGGCGTGAACCCAGGAGGCGGAGCTTGCAGTGAGCCGAGATAGCACCACTGCACTCCAGCCTGGGCGACAGAGCGAGACTCCGTCTCAAAATAAATAAATATAAAAAATAAATACACTGTTTTCCATAGCAGAGTCACACCCACTTTTTCCTTTATATCATTCATATTTACCAGGCCTTGCCTAAAAGCTCCAAGTTTGGTCTTTGGGCTGGCAATACAGTGTTTGCGTCCTAGCTGTGATATAGAAAGAGGTACAGTCGGAAAATTCAACTGCAAGTGGCTGGATGATTAACTTCACTTTTCTGAGCATTTTTTTTGTTTGTTTTCAAAATGGAAATTATAATGTCATTCTTATTTGTAAGGATTAAATGTTTATAATGGACATAAAGTTATCCATAACTATAAAGTGGGCATAAATGTAAGTTCTTATTAGTCTTATGTTAGACTGTGGTAGAGCTATATTAGATGTGATGATGCTTTCTCAAATTCCTTGTAAGCATCTAGTTCACTACAGGCAAAAATTCCTCCATTCAGTCACAAATATATTTGATGGTATTGCAGTGATATTTATATTTCATTTGCATAAGTGGAAAACTGACTAAACCTGCAGATTTTATTTTCACTTATAATCCTCATGTGTCTGATGACAAAAATTCCCCTTCTGTCTTTCACAGAAGGGTAATTATTGGTACTAAGGTGTAGAGCGTAATGTTTGGGAATCCCTTACACAGTTTATCCTGTACTTGAATTCTAACAATGAAAACAGAAAAATGGTAGGGATTTCAAGATGGACTCTGAGGAATGATCAGACAAGCATGCTTTTATTCCATTTCCATCATTTTGAATTTTAAATCACCTTTTAAAGGGCACTAACTCATTCTTGCAAATTAATCTGCTCTCCAATTAATGTGCCCAACATGACAAACAGACCAGTTTTAGCTTGGCTAAGCAGACCAGTCAACCAGGAGTGTGTGACTTGAGGACTTGGAAAGCTTGTTGGAGTCCACATTTCCTTCCCCCTCCTTCTTCTGGGGCTCTTTTCACAGCTTAGATTTAATTAGGCCAGTTAATCCACCTAAAACTGCTGGATAGAAGAGTTTCTATAGAAACCCTCCCACTCTACCAAACAATATCAAAATCTCCAATATTCCCAATACTAATTACTACATGGAACAATGGCAGTACATTTATTAATCTGGATCAGTGCTTTCCAATAGAAATAGATTGTGAGTCATATATCTAATTTTAAATTTTCTAGTAATCATGTCATGAAAAAAGTAAGAACATTTTAAAACACAAAATCAAGTGAAATCAATTTAACAGCATATTTTATTTAAACCATCCTATCCAAAATATTATATTTCATCTTGTAATCAATACAAAACATTGTTAACGTGGTATTTTATCAATTTTTACATGTCTTCAAAGTCTTGTGTGTATTTTATACTTAGAGTTCATTATAATTTGAACATTTCAAGTACTCAATAGCCACATCTTGTTAACAGCTACCATATTCTACAGGCTAGGTCTAGATTATGAGAATTCTTTCCTTGATAAGCCCATTTATGACATTTACTGATATATAGAAGTTTCCTTCTTTGTCTTTTTATTTTCCAGACCACGCACATTCTTGACGTGCATTAAATTTTATAAAAGTAGACTGCAAGTGGTAGTGATGAGAAATGCCAGGTTTTATTACAAGAAAGTGTTCATAAACAGAAATTACTTTGTGTTTTCAATCAAAAAGTAAATAATGCTTGCATGAAAATATGAGCATCAGATTTTCCAAAGGAAAATTGAAGACTGGTGTGCAAGAAGAAACATTTATATACTTTATGAATGTAGAGATGTGCTATATCCCAAGTTTCTATAGAAAAATAGTGATTTTGAACTACAAGGAATGTTAAGTCATAGTACAAAATAGTGCTTAGTGGTATTCTGGTTTGAAACATACCTATTAAATGCTTGCCTTAGGTGGTTAGGATTAAATACCATACCAATAAAGATTGGCCCTGGCATGTTGGAACTTCTAAGTTAAAATTGGTCATAGGAATGCAAACGTACAGAGATGTACTGGTTTTCTAAGATACCCTCTACACTATCACCTTCAAAATAATTTTTTTCTCAGTTTTGGAGTGTTTGAGAGAGTGTTTCTTTCCTTTCACTTTTGTTTACTCAATTTAGCATAATCTTGAGGAAATGGGAAAATGAACAGAGAGATTATATGCCCAGAAAACCATTCACATCCATGCAAGAGAACACGTATCCTTAATATTTTACTAGCCCTTCCTTGTTCTAATATCTAATATCTTATAGCCTTAATGAATATGGCACCTGGGCACAGTCACAAAGATATTATGCCAGAAAAAAAAGTGTCCTCAGCGATGTTGAATGTCTGAGGCCAGCCAGAGTCTGTGGAATTCTTTTGAGGAAGAGTGGACTCAGAATCACCAAAGCCATCTTATTCATTACCAATGCATATGGTATCTTTTGAAAATGCATCTGCCCATGGAAGGGGGGCAGATTGTGTTTCTGTATCTCAAGATCTCAAGATATTTGAAAACTTATTATTGGTAATTAGAACTACTACTAGTAGTAGTAAAATTATTATTGAAAACACATTTTATCCATAGATGTTATAAATAGTCAAAATAAAAGTAAATATATATCTACATAAAACTTGCACATGAATGTTTATAGCAGCTTTATAGTTGCAAAATTTGGAAGCAACCAAGATGTTCTTCAATGGATGAATGGATTAACTGTGGTACATCTAGACAATGGATTTTTTTAATTATTATTTTTTAAAATTTTATTTCAGATTCAGGGGTTACATGTGCTTTTTGGTTACATGGGTATATTGTCAACTGGTGGAGACAATGGACTACTATTTAGCGCTAAAAAGAAGTTAACAAGCTTGAGCTATTGAGTCATGAAAAGACATGGAGGAACCTTAAATGTATATTAGTGAGTAAAAGAAGTCAATATGAAAAGGCTACTTACTGTATGATTTGAACTACATGACATTCTGAAAAATGCAAAACCATGGAGAAAGGAAAAAGATCAGTGGTTGCCAGTGGTGAGGGGGGAAGGAGGAATGAATAGGTAAAGCACAGAGGATTCTTAGGGTAGTGAAAATACTCTGTGTGATACTGTAATGGTAGATACATGTCACTATTCATTTGCCACACGCATGTATAACACCTAGATTAAAGCCCCATATCAGCTATGGACTTTGGGTGATAATGACATTTCAACGTAGGTTCATCAATTGTTAATATATGTACCACTTTGGATGGGGGATATTGATAATAGAGGAGGCTATACATGTTTCTGGGCAAAGGACATATGGGAAATCTCTGTGTCTTTCTCTCAGTTTTGTGGTGAACCTAAAACTGCTCTAAGAAAATAAAGTCTTTAAAAAGTCACCATAGAAAGGTAGGTAGGCTTAAAATAATTTACCATCATTTGAAAATTACAGTTTACTCATTTCTTACAAAGCACATGCAAATACTGGACTACTGTATTTTGTTCAGTTTAATGTCTATATATTGTGTTACCACCTGAGGGGCATGAGAAAATTGATTCCCAGAGCTTCACTTTCAGAGATTCTAATTCAGTAGGTACAACGTGGGGCCCAGAAATGTGAATGCATTCAAGCTCTCTCAGATGATTTTGAAGATCACACTGAAAGAGACATGACTCTGTCAGGATTGATATGGATCAGAATCATGTGTATAGGTGTAAGAATTGCTGTCTTAGCAGATGGATTAATTATTGCCAGCAATGCTAATAAGCCTAAGGTCAAATCAGTTAATAAATGTTAGTTCTTTGTGTGGGCAATTTTTGATTAAGTTGCGCTTTCAACATTTTAAAATACTGTCCTAAGTACAGATTTTTAAGGCATTCAACCCCTTAAAAATCAATACATAATTTGCATTTTAGGAAGAGGAATGGAAATGTTCAATATAAGGACATCATAGTCATTGGTCATTAAAATATTTGGCTCTATTTAAGTGCCAATTATGAAAAGTGGAAATAAATATAGGTACTATTCTAAATATAAATTAGTTCTCTCAGATGGAGGCTATTTGGTATTTGCTAAGATAGCCCTTTATTTACATTATTAAAGAAATGCTTTTATTGTTTGAAATGAAAAATTACCCTTATTTAAATGCTTATTAAAAATGACAACATCTTTTTTCTTCAGAAATATGCAGAAATATCTATGTGATAGATTTTATCAGCACAGCTCCATCTGTCAACAGGTAGTTGTAATTGCTTCTCAGTAGAATTGGTGACAGATTCCGACAATTTGATATTATCCTAATAAGCAAAAAGTATTTCAGAGCCTCATGGCTGAACCTGGCTGCACCTTCACTTATTTCAAAATTAAAATTTTATTAGGCTTTTAGTTATCATGTTTGTGAGAAATTATGTCATATATTTCATAGTGGAGACAAGAATCACAGTGATTCAATATTGATACCAAAAAGATAAATGTTTTCTTTCTATATTTCAGAAAATTATAATTGTTATTATTCTCATAAAGAAAATAAGTATATTTTTGTTCAAAATACATTACATACAAAATACATGAAATATATCCAAAATTAAATATTTTATTTGCTATGAGCAATTAAGGTTATTTATTTTATATGATGAAAATAGAAAACCTTCTTTAATTTCCAGGCCAAATAAATTTAAAACAAAACATCCATAAGTTTTAGCATCTAAATTTGCTCCCTGGAATGGACCATAAGCTATAACAATATCTAGCCCAAGAGTTACTATGAAATGTATTCATAAGAATTAAACTTATTTTTCCTCATGAGTACTAGGTTAATAAGAAAACAGAAAGTACAACCAGATTTATTTTTTTTCTAAAGTGACCAAAACTGAAGATGTAGAAAACTAAACTGAAAGGCTTACAACTTTGTTTGCTAAAGAACAGGTGGTATTATGTTTCTGTTTGTAAAATAATTACATGGAGATTATTAAAGGAAACATGGAAAATCAAGAAAATTGGCAAAATTAATCAGAACCCATTATTTACAATGCAGAAATAATTACTATTTCTGTATTTCAGTTCTGTATGTCTAAGAAGTATGGATATTTTTATATAATCCATATTTAAACTTTCACATGCTGCTTCAATGAACTTCAACTTTAAATCATAAAGATCTTCTTATGTCATTCATTTTCTGTATTTTCCTTTTTTAGTGTTATGTAATATGCCAATGTATTATAATTTATTTGAAGTCTTCTTTAATTTTCGGCCTTTAGGGTTCCAAGTTTTTACTGTTATAAATAATGTTGTGATAAACACACTTATATGTTAATCATTATCCACATTTCCATAGGATGAACGTTATAAGTTTGGTAAAAGTACCAACATTTCTATGCCACTAAATATGTATTGCCACATATGTATTATTACACGGTAATATGTATTGCCACATAACACACCATATGTATTGCTTTCCACAAAGATTATGCCAATTTACACTTTCACCCCAGTGTTTTAAAGTTCTGGTCTCAACACACCTCAAGAGAACAGATGAATCTTAATATGTTTTTTGTATGCAAGAGTACTATTCCAGTGGTCTTTAAAAGCAGCAATTAAATGAGGTCAAAAGGAAGAGCCTGACTTAATCCGTGAAAAATACGACTTTACTGTTAATTAACTGGCCTCAAAGCTTAGTGATATTTTTCCTGATTAGCTCTTAGACCCCGAACTTTTCCCTGTGCTGATGCAAGTCAGGCTAATAGGGAACATATAATGGCAATCATTAATTGCATCGGATATTTCATATCAAAGGTATAGTTATTGCCCATTTTCCTGTTTGTTTTTAAAACTAGTAGTTTTCTGAAGGATTGACTGTGCCTATCATTATCTCTTCGCCCTTGTCATAGTTTATGAGAGACACATATACAGATATTTGCCAAAGATAAACTGGGTCAAGGAGATCTTTCTTTTGATTGCCAACATATGATACTGTGTCCAGTTTTGCCATTTGTTGATAACATTCTTGTTGTGTTATTATTTGGTGACAACCATCTCTCTTGATCCCATTTTTAATACTCAATATGTAGACTTCATGCATAAATTATAAGGAAAAGACTGAATTGAGTTTTGCTCTACCCTAGGGATCTAAAATATGAGGCTTAAAGTTCTGTAACATTTAGTCTGGGTAAATCAAACTATTAATATGCCTGGTTAGCCCCCTCTATTAGCATCACCCATGATGTGTTCTTGGTCTGTAGATTTGTGGCTATTTACAGTTTTGTTTGTTCTGACGTTTCCCATAAGACTTGATCTGGTCTGTTTGAGGGACTTACCTAAAAGGCTTTAAGTAAAGCTGAGCAAGTAGCATTAATAGATTTATCATGGTTCTGGAAATGCTTAACAGTCACTGTGCAAGGTAACAAACTGCATCTCCACTGGACTGTCTCATCTCAAGTTGCATGAATCCCTAAACCTACTTCACCTGCCACTTTATCTCTCAACTGTCGGCAGCTATATCCTCCAAGACTTTAGTTCAATATCCTTATACCTAACAGCTGATGTATGAAAGAATCCTATCAGTTTCGCTGTTGAAATGGCTGCAGACTCCATTATTTCTGGTCACTTCTACTTTTACCTTGATCCAAGGCACCATTATCTCTTGGCTGATTTATTGTCAGGTAAGACAAATCATGTCACTCCCTTCTCAGAATTCTAAAATTCATTGTTCTCCATCTCATTCAAAATTTTTAAGAGTCCCTAAGGTCACCCCTGCTGACCCCATAACCTTCTTTCGCACACTGATCCTCTTGTTCACTTCACGTTGGAGTCATTGTGACCTCCCTGTTATTCCTCTGCCCCAGGACTTTTGCACTAGCAATGTCTTCTATCTGGAATATTCTGCCTCCAGGTAGCCACTTACCTGAACTCTCACTTTCTTCAATGTTTTGCGCAAACATCATCATCTTAATGAGGCCTGTGGTGACCACCCTATTTAAATTGCAGCCCCAGGACTTAGGGTTTTTCTTAACTCTGCTGTATTTCACATTTTTTTTCTCACCAATGTGACATACTTATTTACAATTTTTATTGTTTTGTGTTTGTCTCTTCCACTAGAAGGCAAGGTACCTGAAGGCAAGGATCTTTGCTTGCCTTATTCATTAATAAAAATTCCAAGAGTCTAGGACAGTGCTTTGCACATAAAAGAAATGGAATAGTTGACAAATAAATGCCCCCAAAACAAACAAATTAAAAAAACTCGAGGTTAAGAATTAATTCTTTAAATGCTAATGAGCTTTAATAGTAACTATGGAGACGTAGCTGCATAAAAATGTGCCCCTGCTTCTCCTAACTACTCCTCATCGCCTTAGGTTTCCATCCCAATTCACACCTATAAACCAGCTTGATCAAAACCAACAACAACTTCTACCTTGAAAAATTCTTACCTCCTTGATCTTTCAGAAGCTGTTTTTTTTTTTTTTTTTTTTTTTGAGATATATCTGCCTTTATTAGCTGAGCCACTATTTGAGGGGGATGAAGCGGGAGTGGCGCCAACGATGCACGGCCGGCCGTGCTTCACCGGCTTGTAGGGGATGGAGAACTCGCCCAGGTAGTGGCCCATCATCTCTGGCTTGAGCTCCACCTGGTTGAAGGTCTTACCGTTGTAGACGCCCACCACGCTGCCCGCCATCTCGGGCAGGATGATCATGTCCTGCAGGTGCGTCTTCACCACTTCCGGCTTCTCCATGGGCGGTACCGCCTTCTTGGCCCTGCGCAGGCGCCTCAGCGGTGAGTGCTGCTTCCGCCCGAGGCCCCGGTTCAGCCGCCGTTGCTGGAGCGCACTGTACAGCTGCATAAGTTGCTTGTAGGACAAGTCCAGCAGCTGGTGCAGGTCCATGACGCGGTAAGTGAACTTGCGGAAGGTCTACTTCTTCTGCTCTACCTCTGTCATCTTGCTGCATAAGCATTTTAAACGGTCATCCACCTCCCTTCTCTTCAAACTTTATTCTGTGAGTTCTATGTTATGATACGCTCCTGTTTCCTTTCTAACTTGAGTCGCCTTGCTTGGCTCTTTCCCCTCTTTTCAGGCTGTATATTTTGGAAAGACCTAGGACTCTGTTCTGGGCAGTCTTCCCCCCCTCCCCCCCCCCATTGAGTGACCCTTTCTGCACTTGCAATTCCATCTATGTGGTTATTACTGCTAAATGTGTGTTTTCAGCCTTGATCAGAGTGCCATATTCATATATACAGCTGTCTACTTGACATCAGCATTTAGATGTCTAACAGGCAGCTTTAAGTCGACAGGGTTAAAATTAAACTCCTGATGCACTGCCCTTCTGCCCTTCCTAATTCCATCTCCCCATCTGAGTCAACACCACCAACTATTACTCAGCTGTTCAAGCAAGAAAATCTCGATGTCATCTTGATTCCTCTTTCTTTCTCATCTCTCCTTAAGTCTAAGGTATAATGAGGCCTTAAAGCTTCATCTCTAATATACCACAAATCAAAGCTGTGGTTACCGACTCTACGGCTGACATCCCTGCCCGCTCACACGACTGCAGGAGCCTCCTACCCATTGCCTTTGTTTCTGTTCTGTGTTCCTAGAATTCATTGTTTACACAGCAGACAATCAAATTAGATCATGACACCCGTGCTTAACTCTACAGAAGTGTCCTATTGTAGTTAGAATAATCCTGAAGTCTTTATTGTGTTTTCTAAGATGGACATGATACATCCCTTTGCACCTCTAAAACCTCATCTCATACCACTGTCTTATCTCATTCACTACGCTTAACCCATCTTGGTCTTCTTCTTCTTCTTCTTCTTTTTTTTTTTAAACTGAATAAGCTCTTTCCCCCTTCAGGGCTTATTGCTTGATGCTTCTCTGCCTGGACAACTCTCTGTTGCTTCAAATGGACCCAAATTTTACCCTCTTAAAGAGGACTTCTCGGACCATTTACTCTAAAGAGCACCGCCACTCAGTTACTATTAAAATACTCTTTTACATTTGTTTCCCTCAATCCTCAAGTAGAATATAAGCTACACCAAGAGCTCGGACTTTGTATTTCTTGTTCAATTATGTATCTACAGTGCTAAGTATAATTTCTTAGTATAATTTCTGGCTTAACAAATATTTTTGAAGAGATGAGTGAATAAATAAAAGAATAACAATAAATTAGCTACAGTTGAGTACTTTAGTGGTTAAGCATTTATTTGGTGTAAAACATTACTAAATAAGATAATTTCAGACATTTGGAAAGCCCTTTTTATGCACATCTCTGAAACCTTGGCCAATGTATATATCTCTAAGGTAATTGGATATTATGGCTGGGTTTCTTTGTTTTTATCTTTATAGATGGAGAAACTGAGATGCAAATTGACTCTCCAACATTACTGGTAATCTTTGGGACCATTAAAACTTGATTCAGAGTTGCTAATGAAACTTTTGGCCCATTTCCAAATGTTAGACCTTACTTTGTAAATATAATTGATTTGCTTGTATAACAGACAAAACAGTGTCTACAGGACTCCATTTACTTGGCTGCTTTCTTTTTTGCTCAAGATACCTGGCCCTTTGCTATCTTAGTATCAGAGACCTATAATGCTAATACTGAGTTTTTGGGGGAGACTGCAGAATGAACATTTTAGAAAGAAAACCAAGAAGCGGGTTATAATTTGGCTAGAACTTTAATATTCTCTCTTTGGACATAAATCTGGACAGATGTCTGCCACTTACCATGATCAAAAATTCATTTCTTGTTTTCAGAAAAGTAAGCCAAATAATTCCACTACCGTTTAACTAGCCCATTTTATTTAATGAGCAGGGAAACATAAGACTATACTTACCCTATCAGTGATGATCACTTTCCTAGTAGAATGGACCCAACAAGAGATATGACAGTATCTTAACTTGAGCTATTCATTAACTATCTGTATAAGGGAAGAACAATTAAAGTAATCAAAAACAAACTTGCCAAAATACTTCAAGGATGATCAGAGAGTCTATCTTTATCAGATGAAAGAATGTGGCTACTCAGAAGTTACTGTTACCAGAAACTAAGATGAAAGGAAACATGGGTGAGACAGAAAATTTGCCACAGAAATGATTGAATAAAAACATGAAAGAAAACACATGAAGCATACAAGTATAGACCTAATTGCAAAGAGGAGCCATTCCATGAAATGCAATTAAACTTCTAGAGAGATCAAAGCATTCTCCCAAAAGGGAGGTGTAAGGGCAAAGAAATATTTCCCTTGTAATTAAGAAACATTACCAAAATTTAGAGGAAAATGCGGAATATCTCCCAAGTTTGGGGGGAAAAGTGAAATTACTATAATAGGATGAATTGTTTGTTATAATGGCACGTGTATAAAAAATAAATGCAATTAGTTCAAGGTACTCTAGTAAAATAAATTACCTTGTACTGCAATCAAATGTCATCTCAAAGTATCTTTATACTAATAGTTACTTCATTTTATAATATTTTTTGAAAATTAAATATACCAACTGAGTGGAAATGATTCATAGTTCTGTTATGCTAAATGTAAACGCAGAAGACTGAGTTTGTAATGCTATTCTTTTGAATTGCTTGAAGTGCTTGAAAGACAATGAACTTCACTACTTTAAGCAAAGTAAAATGGAGAAGCATATTTTGTACATAGAATATATGCAGTAATGACTTTGTCACTGAGAGTTTTTCTTACCCCAAATCCTAGCTAATTGAGATTTGCTTTTGTTTCCAGCTTTTTCTAATAGGAAAGAAAGCAGATGGCAGGTGGAAGTGTAAATTTTGTTGTTATTGTCTGTTTTCAAAGAAGCCTAGGACAGCAAAATAGAAGCCAAGAGACTTTAGAGTCAAATTCTGTTAGGAGAAAAGGTATCAAGACATGTGTGTCAGCAGGCAATTTCATAGTGCTTTAATAAGAAGGTTCCATGCATTGCGTAAGACCACATAATCACCGATTGTATGAAGAGAGGTTGAAAAATGTCTACTCAGCTATATCTTACAGGGTAAAATGTTACTCAAAGCCTCTCAAACAATTAAAGGATTCTATGTCTGAGGCCAGGTAGTATCCTGAGGCAGGAGATAACAGTGTTATGTCATAAAATCAGAAATGCATGAGAAACAAAATAAAGCAAACTTCTTACATATTTTATTTCCAACAGAGCACTTTCAGGTAGTTTGTTAAAATTACAAGAAAGGCAGTTTTTGAAATGTTTATATTAAACATGAGATTCTAAATGAAAATGAACTGTTGCAGTTAACTATTATAGCTAAGTAAAGGTATATAAAGCATCATTGATATTGGATTTAAGTACTTTGCCATCTTTTCATAATGTTTATAACAATTTTAACAGATTAAACTGAGTTTTCTGACCCTAGTTTTCTAGTTCAACCAATAATTTTGTTATCAAAAGGCCAGTGAGAAACAATACTCTCCTGATCAGAAAACAGGCTACTGTTTTATTTTCTAAGGAAAAGAATGAACTAGTATTTCCAATGTATAACTGCCATGCATATCTAATAAAGCCAAGTATTTCATATCCCAACCACATTTCTTTTTTCATACAAAAATTCTCAACAAGTGAATTAGAACATTTATATTCTGGCAAAGTGTTTATTTCTGGGGAAAAGTAACAAACTTAGATTTTGAATTTTAGATTTTAATTTTAGTAGCAATAAACGAGGGAGATTTAACTTGAAATTTCCTTGAGCCTCTTTCTCCTTTATCACTACTTATGTCTAGATGAGGTTATATTTCTGTTCTTAAATTTTGTTATATTTAAGTCATTTAAAATTTCACACATTTAATTAAAAATAATTGTAACTCAAATTCTAGGAGTCACACAGTGATTGAAAGTAAAGCAAATGGAAACAGCGTTTTATGGTGTTTACCAGGAGCCATGGCACTGCACAAGTAGAGATTCTGATTTTTTTTTTTAATTTAGTTTCCAAGCAAAAATGGACACTTATGTGTCCAAGATGTATTGTTAGGTGGAAAAAGCAGGGTAGAAATCTTTCATATTATGTACTACCTAGTCTATTAAAGGATGAAGATTAAGAGTATATTGATACTTACTTTCACATGCATAAAGAAACCATAGAAAGACACCAAGAGCAAACAGCATGGGCCAACAGAAGGAACACAGACAGGGAGCTCAGGGACAGAGAAGTTTTCCTGAGGTTCATAGTAAAGAACACAATGGCCTTCCAAAGACATACTGGAGGAGGGCAAAGACCCTGCTTAGAGTGAAAGACTAATGGTAGATGTGAAATCTGTAATCCTAGTAATAAGTGGGGCGCAATGCAAAAACAGCATTCCAGCACACTGGTAGGATGCAGTCTAGTGCAACGTATAGAGAAGTTTCAGGAAATTGTTCCTGGAGAAAGGAGACCCAAATAACCCTTGGTGAGAAGGGACCAGGTTGTCTGTGGAGTTGCTGATGCAGATATGCTTGAGTCTGTGCAGGATAAAGTATGTAAGTTCTCTTTTTTGGCCTTAGGTTAAATTTTTATAAAATCTTATGTTGGTAAATGTAATGTAATTAGATATGTAATTTAACAGGTAAGGTATTACTATAAAAATGTAGCAGATGATTACAATCACTGCCCTCCACTCCACGGAGTGGGGATGGGGGAGACAGTGAATAGAAAGACTTTAATTTGACACAATCCCAAGGATGACAAAGCAGCCTTCATAAGCCAGAGTAGTTTTTGTGTTTCACATTGTAAGTGCCCTGGTGGAAAACTGAAGAAACCAAATGCTTTTCAAAAGATGATCAGTACCCATTAACTCCAAGGGCAAGAGTTTTTGGTAACCTGCCATTAACAGGCAAACTTGTTTTGTTTTGTTTTTTTCCTTCAACATGACTTTAAACTATGATCCTGAAAGATTTTTTTTCAAAGATTTGAAAGGTAACCTACCTCCAATAGTCAAGCATAGGAAAAAAAAAAAATACCAAGAACCCTCCCACACAGTTTTAAAAGATTTAAGAACTAAAACACTTTCCTGAGACAAAGGGTGGTAATTGCCGTGTGGTGGGAGACTCATCATTCACCATGACAGGTGTGAAAAAGGGAGTGAGTGTCTGGAGCCCTGCCTGAGAATCTGAGGGAGGTTTAGATGGGGAAAAGCATCTGAGGTGCCCTTTGCTTTGTGAAAGATTATGTTTCTGGGTGACTTCCATCATCCATGGGTGAGTTGGGTCCAATTTCTAATTATAAAATGTATTACAGCCTTGTCCTTTGTGCTTTTTGTTTTGTTTTTAGTATCTTGGAGAAGGGCACCGTAGCAAGGAAATGATGGATTCATCCCTAATGATATGGACTGGCTATGTCCCCACCCAAATTTCATCTTGAATTCCCACGTATTGTGGGAGGGACCCGGTGGGAATTAGTTGAATCATGAGGGCAGGTCTTTCCAATGCTGTTCTCATGATAGTGAATAAGTCTCATGAGATCTGATGGTTTTGAAAAATGGGAGTCTCCCTGCACAAGCTCTCTCTTTGCCTGCTGCCATCCATGTAAGATGGGGGTTGCTACTCCTTGCCTTCCACCATGATTGTGAGGCTTCTCCAGTCAGGTGGGACTGTAAGTCCAATTAAACCTCTTTCTTTTGTAAATTCCCCAGTCTCAGGTATGTCTTTATCAGCAGTGTGAAAATGGACCAATACACCTATCTTTTTCCCTCCTACACTCTAACACAGAAGGGGGATCTCATTATCTGGTGGATTATGACTTGAATTTTCTGATGGTGATTAAGAGAAATGGAGGCAGGACTGCCATAGTAAACCCATTAGCTGTGGAAGACCCAGACTCTTAAGAAGCCTTAGATGAGAAAAACAGTAGTGCCAAGAAGAAGCACCTTCTGGAGTTGGGGAAAGACCTAGTGCTGCTAGATTAATATGGAGATCAAATGACCAATTCTCAGCATTGTCAACACTATGAAGTGCACCCTTGCAGAATGTAATGTTCATGTGATTTAGTTCTGTCTACATGAATTACTTGTTATAAAGAGCAAAAATTACGGTATTGCTAGTGGAAGTGGCATATAAAAAGATGTTATCAAAAGGAAAATTTTAGAATTTGGAAAAGTTTTGCCAAGTAATGCTAGGGTATAGCTTTATACTAGACTGCCATACTAATATAATTTCTTTAAAGTGACTTTTTCTTTCTTGTTTTCTAGAAGAGAAAATATTATTCAACATGAATAAAGGGAAATATAGTTTTTCCTGGAATTATCAAAAATGGTCTTAGATATGGGTTGTTTAGTAGAAGAAATATTATGTCTAGAACAGGAGGAGAGAAAGTAGTATAACTTTAAGTGCAAGAGAGCTAGTGCATTTCTGCCATGGACTACATTGTGTTCTCTTAAAATTTCCGTGTTAAAGCTCTATCCTCCAATGTGACTTCATTTGGAGATAGAGCCTATAAGGAAGGGGGTAATGAATGTTGAGTGAGGTCATAAGGGGCCAACTCTAATGCAACAAGGCTCATCTTCTATAAGAGGAAAAGATATCTGACTCTCTCTCCCTCTTCTTTCTCCCTTCTCTCTCTCCCTTCTCTCTCTCCCTTCTCTCTCTCTCTCCTCTCTCTCTTCTCCCTCCCCTCCCTCCCTCCCTCTTTGACTCTCTGTCCTCTCCCTCCACCATATTCTCAGAAGAAAGGATATGTGAGATCACAGCAAGAGGATGTCTCTCTACAAACCATAAAGAGAGCTCTCACCATGGACCAAATCGCTAGGCACCTTGATCATGGATGTCTAGCCTCCAGAAGTGCAAGTAAATAAATACCAGTAATTTAATCCCCCAGTCTGTGGCATTTTGTTATGGCAGCCTGAATAGACTAATACAATCTCTCCTGGAGAGCCACAGCCATATATTGAAAGTTAGTAGAATGATAAATCACACCTGGCTTTTTCTTTCCCATTCTGTATGCTTTCCACTTTACTGATTACAAAAGCTTGAAATGTTGGCCTTTTTTTCAACCATTTCTCATTCTTCTTTCCCCACAAGCAGTTAGGTACTAGTGTTACTTAATATCCCTCAATGTCTAATTCTGATAAAATGATTTTATTTATAAGGAATAAAACCTACTCTACCTGAGATAGAAACCCTTAATTTCTTTTGACTCCTGTTATACTCATGTTATAACATTTATTACTCTTTTGGCATGTAATTTGGCAAGTGATATCTGCTACTTGGTTTCACTCTGAGCCCCTCTAAAACATGTCTCTGTATATATTATACAATCAAAGAGACTCATAGAGGTGAACCCAACATTCTGAGTTTCTATTTCTACTGAAGGTATTTGCTGAGTCTTCAGCCTGATGCAGCAAAATGCTTAGAAGCTGAACAGAGTACAGCCACTAAGAGGCAGAGAAGACAGCAGAGCTTTTAGAAATCTCAGAGGGCTCTGAGAGGCAAACATTGAAGTCTGGACCTCCCAAAGTAGTCAGTATTTGAGAGAGCAAGATTCCAGAGGGAAAGGAAACATGGGGAAATGATTCTGACACTAGGACTAGTTTTCTCTTTCAGGCACTTGCCAATTGTTAAACCTCATAGAAAAAAAACCTGAAAAGTTCAGAACTTTTGGTAGTCTCATAATGACACAAAATTTGATATTGAATTTATGCATTAAGAAGGAGGTACTCTGCTAAATATCCAGAGTTCTTAAGGGGACTCCTTCTTAGTATTGAAGGAGACCCAGAGGTAGGCAGAGCCTTACAAAGTCTTAAATTTAGCAGAGTCCAAACCTCATTGGATTGAGGTAATCTGCTCCTACTGTTTTGACATGTCAGAGGATAGGTTAAATCTTCTCTTGAGGTTGAGTACATCACACAGATCCTCCACAGTTTTTCAAACCAAATATTTGACTTTCAAATCAAAATTATGGGGCCCACAGGGGAACAGGCTGAAGAGAAGAATCAGAAAATAGAAACAGAACAATAGATAATTCTGTCTTGTAGCTATCAATTACTTTAACTGTGTTAATATGCTCAAGAAAATAAAAAAGATTGGAGATGTTTTAGATAACTGGACTCTATTAAAATATATTTTAGAAAACAGAAAATACAATAACTAGTGTTAAGAAATAAAGGGTATACATTCTTTTGTCTGGCTTCTTTCACTCATCTGTGTCATTATGTGTAACAGTAGTTTGTTACATTTTCATTGCTGAGTAGGATTCCATTGTATGGATATATCACAATTCATTTATGCATTCACTTTTTGATGGACATTTGAGTTGTTTCCAGTTAAGGCTATTACATATAAAGCTGCTATAAGCATTCATGTGTAAGTTTCTATATAGCTTTATGCTATCTTTTCTTTTGGGTAAATGCCTAGGAATAAATGACTAGATCATTTGGTATATGAAGAGAATCAACATTTTAACACTATTGAGTCTTCCAACCCATAACAAGATATATTGTTCTGTATGGTTTTTTTAAAAAGTTTATCTGAGCATTGATTTGTATTTTACAGTGTACAGCCTTACACAATCTTTTGTCAGATTTATTCTCAGGTATTTTATATTTTTTATGCTCTTGGCAATATTATTTTAAATTTTTCATTTTTTCAATTATTTATTGCTAATAAATAAAAATACAACTAATATTTGTATAATTTTTTTTATCTGTCACCTTGTGAGGTACATTTATTAGTTCTAGCATCTTTTTGTAGATTTTACCAGATTTTCTGTATAGATGTGATGACATCTGTGAATAAAAATAATACTGTTTCTTTTCAGTCTGTATACTGTAATATTTTTTCTTGCTTTATTACATTAGCAAGAAATTGCAGTATAATCATGAATAGATGTAGTGACAACAGACATCCCTGTCTGGTTTCTGAAAGCATTAAGTCTAATGCTAATGTTAGGTTTATCAGGGATGCTTTTAATTAGGTTGATATGTTCCATTTCTAGCTTTCTGAGAGTTTTTATTATGCATATTGGATTTTGTGAAATGCTTTTCTGAGATTGAGATATGATTTTTAAAATTTTCTTAATGTGGTGAATTACATTGATTTTAATTTGTTCAACCAATCTTATGTTACTAAATTAACCCCGTTTGATCATTTTTTTTTTTTTTTTTTTTTTTTTTTTTTTTTTGAGACAGAGTCTTGCTCTGTCACCCAGGCTGGGGTGCAGTGGCCAGATCTCAGCTCACTGCAAGCTCCGCCTCCCGGGTTCCCACCATTCTCCTGCCTCATCCTCCCGAGTAGCTGGGACTACAGGCGCCCGCCACCTCGCCCGGCTGGTTTTTTGTATTTTTTAGTAGAGACGGGGTTTCACCGTGTGAGCCAGGATGGTCTCGATCTCCTGACCTCGTGATCCGCCCGTCTCGGCCTCCCAAAGTGCTGGGATTACAGGCTTGAGCCACCGCGCCCGGCCATATTATTTCTTTTACATATTGCTGGATTCAATTTTCTAAAATGTTATTCAGAACTTTTGCATTTATGCAAAATGAGAGATATTGATATGTAGTCTTTTTCTAGTCATGTATTTACAGTTATGATTATCAAGATAATTGTGGCTTCATATAATTGGTTGAGAAGTATTCCCTCTCTTTTAATTTTCTAAAAAAGGTTTTTCAGATAGAATTAGTCTAATTTTGTTCTTGAACATTTGATAAACATCAACCATGAAGACATCTGGACCTGCAACTTTTTTGGGAAGGGCTGAAGCTACAATTTTGGTTCTTTAAATATAATGTTTCTAATCCAGGGCACTTTTGACTCCTTGGAGAACATTTTGCAATGTCTATGAACATTTTTTGGTTGTCACAACAAAGAGAAGGAATTGCTGTAAGCCTCTAGTAAATAGAGACCAGGAATGTTGCTAAACAGTCTACAATGTATAAGATAGCCCCATAATAAATAATTATTTGATGCAAATATCAATAATGCCAAGTTTGAGGAACCTTGCTTTAATAGATGTAAAGCTACTCAGTTCTTGAATCAACTTTAGTAGTATTTTGTGTCTTTCAAGAAATTGGTTCATTTCATGTAAATTATTAAATTTAATGGCACAAAATTGCTCATGATATTTCCTAATTTTTATCTTAATATCTGTAGAATCTCTAATGGCATCAAACCTCACTCTTGGTTTGCTAACTTGTGTCTTCTCTCTCTCTCTTTTTTTTTTCCTGGTCAGACTAGTTAGAGGTTGATCAATTGTATCTGTCTTTTCAAAGAGCCAAGGTTGGTTTCATTAATTTGTTCTACTTATTTTCTGTTCCATTGACTTCCATTCTGTTATTTCCTTTCTTTTGCTTAGTTTGGGTTTCATGTGTTCTTTCGTAGTTTCTTAAGGTGAAAGTTGAGGCATTCAGACAAGACCTTCCTTCTATGGTATTGTAGGCATTTAGAGCTATAAATTTTCTTCTAAGTACTGCTTTAGGTCATTCCACAAATCCTAATATATTATATTTTTATTTTCATCAAGTTCAAAATATTTTAAATTTCACTTTACTTTTTTTCTTTACTCAGAGTTCATTTAGAAGTTATATTACTTAGTTTCCAAAAAACTGAAACTGTTCTGAGTATCTTGCTGTAATTGTAAATCTTCTAATTTAATTCTATTGTGGTCAGAAAATATTCTTCGCACTACTTAAGTCCTTTTAATATCATTCACACTCATTTTTTGGTTTATAACATGGTACACATTGGTAAATTTAACATGTACTTGAAAATAATATTTATTCTGATGTGATTGGTTGGAATGTCCTATAAATGTCAATTAGGTCAAAGTTGTTGATGGTGTTGTTCAAATCTTCTGTGTCATTGTTCTGTTAATTATTCTATCAATTGTTCAAATCAATTATCAAGAGAGGGTAATTGAAATCTTTGACAATAATTATGAATTTGTCTATTTCTCCTTTCAGTACTATCAGTTTTTGTTTTATGTGTTTTGATACTCAGTTATACCAGTTAAACATTTAAAATCAAATGCTCTTTTATCAGTTGACCCCTTTATCATTATAAAATGGGCTTCTTTATGCTTAGTAGTATCCTTTGCTCTGAAATCTACTTTATCTAATATTAATATAGCCACTTCAACTTTTCTTGAATTAATTAATGTTAGCAAGGCTCATCTTTTTCCATCCTCTAATTTTACCTTATTTCTGTCTCTTTATGTAAACTGGGTTTCTTGTAAGTAGCCTGTAATTGGGTCTTTTTTAGTTATCCACTCTGACAATCTCTGCCTTATAACTGGATTTTTAGACAATTTACATTTAATGTGATTATTGTTATATTTAAGTATCTTTTTTGCATTTTTCTATTTGTCCTTTTACTCTGTTATTAGTTAATTGAACATGTTTTAATTTCTCAATTCTATTTCCTTTCTTCATTAATTATAACTTTTTTAGTATTTTGCAGGTAATAGTGTACTTATTTAAATCTCAGTCTATCTTCAAGTGTTATTATATCACTTCACATGTAGAATAAGAACTTTACAATACTAGTATTTTTTTAGCCTTTATGTTATTGTCATATATTCTACTTATTTATGCTATAAACCATCAAACACATTGTGAATTTTAAGTTGTCGATTTTAAAAAATATTTGAATATAAAATATTATATATTTACCCTTATTGTTGTCATTTCAGATGTTCTTTATTCCTTGTGTAGATCCATATATTCACTTATTTCAGTTTCCTCTTTCTGGAGAACTTCATTTGTAAGGTGGTCTGTTGATGGTGATTTCTTTGATTCGTGCATATCTGAAAGTCTTCATGTTTGTTTTGAAAAATATTTTCGCTAGTTCTAGAATTTTAAGGACTGTCTTTTACATTGTTTCTTGATGAAAAATGGATGTTGTCATTCTTATCTTGTTCTCTATGTAAGGTGCCTTTTTTTCCCTCTGGCTGCTTTAAGGTTTTCTCTTTATCACTAGTTTTGAATAATTTTATTATGATGTGTCTTGGTGTGATTTTCTTCATGTTTCTTGTGTTTGAGGTTCATTTTTGAAACTGTAGGTTTATAATTTTCACTTCTCCTCTGGGAACTCCAATTACACATAGGTGTTTTAAGTTGTCTGTTAGCTCATTGATATTATCCTAATTTTTAAAATTCATTCTCTTTAATTCGTTTTATATCATATCTATTACTGTGTCTTCCAGTCCACTAACCATTTTGTCTGTGACATCTAATCAGCCCTTAATTACATTTAGTATTTTTTTAATATTTTCCATGTCTCTGCTTATTTTTATAAACCAACTTTATTGAGGTATAATTTATACACAGTAAAATTTATCTGTTTTAAGTGTGTAAGTCAATCATTTTTAGTACAAATGTTTATGCAGGCATGCTTTTGTTTCTCTTGGTTAGATATCTAGGAGTGGAGTTGGGGGCTTATAAGGTAATCCTATGCTTAACATTTTAAGAAACTCAAATTATTTTTCAAAGTGTTTGAACTGTTCTATCTTCCCATGAGCAATGTACAAGGCTTCCAGGTTCTCTGCACACTCATCAATACTTGCTATTGCTTTTTTAAATTATAGCCTTTCTTGTGAGTGTGAAGTTGTATCTCATTATGATTTTAACTTGCCTTTCCTTAATGACTAATGATGTTGAACATTTTTATGTGCTTATTAACCTTATGTATATCTTCTTTGGTGAAATGTCTATTCAGATCTTTTACTCACTTTTAATTGTCTCATGTAAATTTTTGTCATTATTGTGGGTGTTTATTTTAAATTTTATGGATGCATAGTCATTGTACATATTTAGGGGGTACATGTAATATTGTGATACAGACATACAATGTGTAGTGATCAAATCTGGATAATTGTGATATCCATTACCTCAAAGACTCACCGTTTCTTTGTGCAGTGAATATTTCAAATATTTTCTTCTAGTTATTTTGAAATATACAATATATTATTGTTAAATATTGTCACTCTACTGTGCCATCAACGCTAGATATTATTCCTTCTATTCTCAGCCTCTGTTAACCACTAATACATTCACTACTTCTATGAGATCAGTTTTTTTTTTTTTTAGCTCCGACATGTATGTGAGAACATGCAATATTTGTCTTTCTCTGCTTGGTTTATTTAACTTAACGTCCTCCAATTCTATCCATGTTGCTGTGAAGACAGAAGTTTACATTTTATGGTTGACTAATATTTCATTTTGTATACCACATTGTGTACCACATTTTCTTTATCCATTCATTCTTTGATGGACACTCAGGTTGATTCCATATCTTGGGTATTGTGACTAATGCTGCAATAAACATCTGTCATTTTGATATACTGATTTCCCTTCCTTTGGATATATACCCAGCAGTGGGTTTGCTGCATCATATGATAGTTCTGTTTTTAGTTTTTTGAGGAATGTCTATACTGTTTTCCATAGTGGATGTGCTATTTATGTTCCCACCAGCAGTGTACAAGCATTCCCCTTTCGCTACATCCTCTCTAGCATTTATTATTTTCTATGTATTTTCTATAGCCATTTTAACTGGGGTGAGATGGTATATTATTATGACTTTGATTTGCATTTCACTGATGATTAGTAATGTTGAAAATTTTTCAAATATCTCTTGGCCATTTGTGTCTTTTGAGAAATGGTTATTCAGATCTATTGCCCATTTTAAATAAAATTATTTTGTTTTATGCTATTGAGTTTCTTGTATATTCTAATTATTAATCCCTTGTCAGATGGATAGTTTTCAAATATTTTATCCCATTCTGTAGGTTGTGTCTTCATTGATTGCTTCCTTTGTCATGCAAAAGCTTTTTAGCTTGATTTAATCCCATGTGTCCATGTTTGCTTGGGTTGCCTGTACTTTTAAGGTCTTACTCAAAAAATCTTTGCCCAGGACAATGTCCTAAAACGTTTTCCCTTGTTTTCTTCTAATTATTTTAGTATCAGGTTTTGCATCCAAGTTGTCAATCCATTTTTATTTGCTTTTTGTATATGACGAGAGGTAGGGATTTCATTTCATTCTTCTGCATATGAATATCCAGTTTTCTCAGCACATTTATTGAACGTCTCCTTTCCCCAATATATGTTGTTGGCATCTTTGTCAAACATGAGTTGATTGTAGATGCATAGATTTATTTCTGGGTTCTCTATTCTGTTCCATTAGCTTATGTATTTTTTATGCCAATACCATACTATTTTGGTTACTATGGCTTTGTAGTATATTTTAAAGCCAGGTAATGTGATGCCCTCAGCTTTGTTCTTTTTGCTTATGGCTACTTTGGCTATTCTTGGCCTTTTGTGGTTCCATAAGAATCTTTTTATTATTTTAAGTTGTAAGAGATCTTATGGATACAAGATTCTTATTAGATATACAAATTGAAATATTTTCTACAAGTCTTTGACTTACTTTTCCACTTGTATAAGAGTGCCTTTTGAAGTACCAGAGTATCAAAGTTTTGGATTTTGATAAAGACTTATTAATTTTTTTATCAATTCTGCTTTTGGTATCCTATATTGGAAATCTTTGCCTTAGTAAGGTCATAAAGATTTATGCCTTATTTTCTTCTAAGAGTTTTATAGTTTTAGCACTTATATGTATGTCTATAATTTGAGTTTTGGCTTTTTTTGGTTTTGTTTACTTAACCTTTGGAACATCTGGAACATAATTATAACTGTTTTAATCCCTTGTCTGCAAATTCTGACATCTGTATGAAATCTAACTCTGTTTTGATTAGTTGATTTTTCTCCTTATTATGAGTTATATTATCTCGCTTTTTTGGATGCCTAGCAGTCTTCAATTGGATGCCAAGCATTGTGAATTGTACCTTGTTACATCAGGGTATTTTTGTATTCTTATAAATATTTATGAGCTTTGTTCTAGTACATAGTTAAATTACTTGGAAATGGTTTGATCCTTTTAAGTCTTGCTTTTAAGATTTGTTAGGTGGGACCAAAATAGCATTTAGTCTAGAGCTAATTATCCCCCATACTTAGTCAAGGCTTTTCTCTGTATTTTATTTAATGCCATATAAATTATGAGATTTTTCCATCTGGCGGATGACAACAGGCACTATTCCTGTGCCTGTGTGAATACCAGGCACCGTTATTGCTAATTCTGTCAGATGGCTCTTTCTCTGGGCTCAGATAGTTTCCTCACACATATATGATAACAATTATTTGGCTGAATACTTGAAGGGGACCCTCCTCATATCTACAGAGTTCTCTCTTTGTGCAAATTTGTCCACTCTGGTAATTTGTTTTGAGCACTCTCCCTGACTTGGTTGCGCTGGTCCCTCAGCTCCATTTCTACAATTCAGTTCTGCTATTCTTTGCTTGGGTTCCCCCTTTTTGCCTAGAACTCTCCTATAGCAGTTAGTTCTCTTCTCATTTGTTTACTATTTACTCCCAGGTAGTACATTTAGGTTCAATTGGGAAGTCCATAAAATGACATTTTTTTAAATGCTGAACAAAAATAACCCCTACAGGAAAACTTTATCTAGCAAAAATACCCTTTAACAAATATATGTAATTGTGTTAGTCCTTTATCACACTGCTATACGGAACTAACTTGAGACTGGGTAATTTATGAAAAAAAGAGTTGTAATTGACTCACAGTTCCACAGGTTTAACAGGAAGCATGAGTGGGAGGCCTCAGGAAACTTACAATAATGGCTGAAGCAGAAGGCACATCTTGTCATGGCAGAACAGGAGGTGGGGTGGGGAGGTGCTGCACACTTTTAAACCATCAGATCTTATGAGAACTCATTGTCACAAGAACAGCAAGAGAGAAGTCCGCCCCTATGATTCACTCACCTCCCACCAGGCCCTTCCTCTGACATGTGGGAATTATAATTAGAGATGAGATTTGGGTAGGGGCACAGAGCCAAACTATATAAGTAATTTTTGTTGTTATGGTTTGGCTTTGGGTCTCCACCCAAATCTCACCTTGAAGTGTAATAGCCCCCACATGGCATGGCAGGGACCCGATGGGAGGTAATTGAATCATGGGGGTGGGTTTTTCCCATGCCGTTCTCCTAATAGTGAATAAGTCTCATAAGACCTGATAGTTTTATAAAGGGGCATTCACCTGAAGATGCTCTCTTGCCTACCACCATGTAAGACGTGACTTAGCTCCTCCCTTTGTGTTCTGCCATGATTGTGAGGCCTCCCCAGCCATGTGGAACTGTGAGTTAATTAAACCTCTTTCCTTTATAAATTAGCCACTCTCAGGTATGTCTTTATTTGCAGCATGAGAATAAACTAATACAGTAAAGTGGTACTGGTAGGGTGGGGTGCTGCTGTAAAGACACCGAAAAATGTGAAAGCAACTTTGAAACTGGGTAACAGGCACAGGTTGGAACAGTTTGACGGGCTCAGAAGAAGGAAGATGTCGGCAAGTGTGTAACTTCCTAGAGACTTGCTGAATGGCTTTGATCAAAATGCTGATAGTGATACAGACAATAAAGTTCAGGCTGAGATGGTCTCAGATGAAGATGAGGAACTTGTTGGGAACTGGAGCAAAGGTGACTTTTGCTATGTTTTAACAAAGAGCCTGGCAGCGTTTGACCCTGCCCTCAAGATTTGTGGAACTTGGAACTTGAGAGAGGTGATTTAGGGTAGCTGGCAGAGGGAATTTCTAAGTACCAGAGTATTCAAGAGGTGACTTAGATGTTCTTAAAAGCATTTCATTTTATGTATTCAGAAAGATATGATTTGAAATTGGAACTTATGTTTAAAAGGGAAGCAGAGCATAAAATTTTGGAAAATGTGCAGCCTGATGATGTGATAGAAAAGAAAATCCCATTTTCTGAGGAGAAAATCAAGCTGGCTGAAGAAATTTGCATAAGTAATGAGAAGCGAAATGTTAATTACCAAGACAATGAGGAAAATGTATCCAGGGTATGTCAGAGGTCCCCAGAGCTGCCCCTCCCATCACAGGCCCAGAAGCCTAGGAGGAAAAAATGGTTTCATGGGCCAGGCTTAGGGCCTTGCTGCTTTGTGCAGTCTCAGGAGTTGGTGCCCTGTGTCCTAGCCATGACTAAAAGGGACTAACATAGAACTTAGGCTGTTGCTTCAGAGGGTGCAAGCCTCAAGACTTGGTGGCTTACACGTGGTGTTGGGCTGTCAGGTGCATAGAAGTCAAGAATTGAGTTTTGAGAACTTCTGCCTAGATTTCAGAGGATGTATGAAAATGTCTGGATGTCCAGGCAGAGGTGTGCTGGAGGGGTGGAGCCTTCATGGAGAACCTCTGCTTGGGCAGTGTGGAAGGAAAATGTGAGGTGTGAACCTCCACACAGATTCCCCACTGGGGCACTGCCTAGTAGAGCTGTGAGAAGAGGGTCACAGTCCTCCAAACCCCAGAATGGTAGATCCACGAACAGCTTGCATTGTGTACCTAGAAAAGCCACAGACACTCAACACCAGCCCCTGAAAGCAGCCCTAAGGGAGGCTGTACCCTGCAAAGTCACAGGGGTGGAGCTGCCCAAGACCATGGGAACCCATCTCTTCCTTAACTATGACCTGGATGTGAGACATGGTGTCAAAGGACATGATTTTGGAGCTTTAATATTTGACTGCCCTGCTGGATTTCAGACTTGCAAGGGGCCTGTAGCCCACTTTGTTTGGGCCAATTTCTCCAATTTAGAACAAGTGTATTTACCAAATGCCTGTGCCTGCATGTGTCTAGGAAGTAACTAACTTGCTTTTGATTTTACAGACTCATAGGTGGAAGGGACTTGCCTTGTCTCAGACTAGATTTGGACTTAGACTTTTGGATTAATGCTGGAATGAATTAAGACTTTGGGGGACTGTTGGAAGGCAGAATTGGTTTTGAAATGTGAGGACATGAGATTTTGGAGGGGCCAGGGCAAAATGATGTGGCTCTCTGTCCCCACCCAAATCTCACCTTGAAGTGTAATAATCCCCACATGTCATGGGAGGGACCCAGTGGGAGGTAATTGAATCATGGAAGTGGGTTTTTCCCATGCCATTCTCCTGATAGTGAATAAGTCTCATGAGATCTGATGCTTTTATAAAGGGGCATTCCACTGCACATACTCTCTTGCCTGATGTCATGTAAGACATGCCCTTGCTTCTCCTTTGCCTTCTGCCATGATTATGAGGCTTCTCCAGCCCTGTGGAACTGTGAATCAATTAAACCTCTTTCCTTTATAAGTTGCCCAGTCTTGGGTGTGTCTTGGGTGTGTCTTTATTAGCAGTGTGAGAAGGAACTGATACAGTTGTCAAAAATAAAACAAAACTAAAATCAGAGTGCAAAATAAATACTTTACCAGATAAACAAATCTGAAAGAATTTCTCAGAAACAATCACACATTAAAAGAAAGAGTGAATAGAATCTGTAGGCAGAAAGAAAATGATCCCAGAAGGATTCACAAAAATTCAGAAAGAAAGTACAAACAATTGAATGGGTTAATTTGGTACAAAACAATGTATACAAAATAAAGTGAATTTCAAGCATACATCTAATGTTGAAATTCATTGAAACCATAACAACATGTAGAAGTAAATATTAAAGTGTTCTAAGGTCTTGACACTGGAAATTTCTACTTCTTTTTAACTCTGATATCAAAAACACAATTGTAATTTCAAGGTTCACCACTAAGAGAATGGTTATAAAATATGTCAGAAGGCAGCAGAGGAGTGGAAAGATTAGGTCATTTTCTTTTTTTATAATCAACATGAAATAAATTTCTGTATCATTATCTTTCTCATACAAACAGTTGGTAGAGCTGGGAAAACAGAAGACTGGATCTTTAAAACAATCAGTTTTCTCCTGATGTAGAAGGGTAAGAACCAGAATACTGTGCATGTCATCTTTCACCAGTTCTAAATTTCACATTATTTTACATTTTAATTCCTCTATAATTAGAAAATGTCTTACAGTCAATGAGTTACCATAGTTCATGTAGCGGCATTTTTTTTTCTTTTGAGTAGTACATAAAGCAATGGTATAATTTACAGTCAATTGAATTTTAAATTTAAGGAAATATAATAAGTGCTTACTATATGTAGTAATGGGTCATCTCTAGATTTTATATGCAAAAGTAAGCCTGAGCTTACTTTTCTGAATAATAAAATACAGGAATTGAGAAATGAAAAGTCTTCAAAGAGAAATGTCTCTGCCATGCAGGAGAATGATATAATGACAACTTGATGTCTTGCTACATCAGAGAACTTCTGATAATGGCAAATTGTTACTGCAATGTAAAATTTTCAAAAATTTTCAAAAATTCACCAAACTCTTTCAAACATGAATGTCTTAAATGGAAAAGGAAGTGCCTTTGGCAAAATACCAAAATGGTTTATGTGAAGAAGAAGGAATTGAATGAACATGTAGGGGATATACCAATGAGATCTAGAATTTAGCAGGAGTGGGAACATATGGCCTGAAATTGGCATGACAACTTAGGTTCTTGAAAATTTCTGTAACCTTGGAGAATATCATTGGCTATACCTAGCTGATTTCATTTAATCTTCAAAGAAAAAAGTGATATCTAATATTTATTTAATACATTTTTATGCAACTATTATATGCAGGTTGCTGTGAAAGTTATTTTACATGATAAAAAAAAGCAAATGACATTGCCCTAGATCTCAAAACAGTGTATTTGTGTATGTAAACATATTATATACCAAACACATTGTTATACTAAAAAGATAGATATCTAGATAATTATCACAACAATATTGTATAGGTAAGTTGCAAAGATTAAATAAAGAAACTTGGAATCCAAAACAAGCAAAGGTCATCAACATGTGACTTAAAAAGAGAACTTACCAAGTACAGAATCATTCTAGCAATCAAAGGCATGTGCACAAAACAATATAATAGCATTTTTTAAATCTCTGTCACTTTGATATCTGTGTATAACAAAGCTATGAAAAATCTGATATTATACACAGCTAAAGTTATTCTAAATTGGTTTAATACTTTTGAAAAGACAAGTAATAATGACCACCATTTGTTTTTACCTTGCCCAAGGGGTTTTTTTTTTGGAGGGGGGGGGGGGTGGGGGTGTGTGTGTGGAGACGGAGTCTCACTATGTTACCCAGGCTGGAGTGCAGTGGTGCAGTCTTGGCTCACTGCCACCTCTGCCTCCCGAGTTCAAGTGATTCTTCTGCCTCAGTCTCCCGAGTACCTGGGACTACAGGTGTGCACCACACCTGGCTAATTTTTGTATTTTTAGTAGAGACAGGGTTTCACCAAATTGGCCAGGCTGGTCTCAAACTCTTGACCTCATGATCCACCTGCCTTAACCTCCCAAAGTGCTGGGATTATAGGCGTGAGCCACCGTGCCCAGCCACATTTTAACATATTATTCCTAATCCTTACATAAAGAACACATAGTATGTGATATTATTGTATTATCCAACTAGAAACTGAGTCTACAAAAGAGTAAATGATAGGCTTTAGACTGTATCAATGGGTGAGTTAAAATGGGTATCCAGGTGTATGGCTTTCAAGCTTGTATTCTTTCAATTGTATTATTAATGTTCATATTTTTAAGCCAGTAACTTCTGAGAATTTGCCAAATAATGTAAATATTAAAAAACCCATAATCACATAGGTATTTGAAATAGCATAGGCTATAACAATACCGTAAATATTAATTGGCATTGCAATAGTGTATTGTTAAGTAATCTTGATACATCTACTTAGTGGAATACTAGCCAACATTTTTCATAGACCATTGTGATGTGGAAAAGTTTATGTGAGTTAGTATTCAATAATAGTTCAGTGTACAAAACTATATGAACAATATTTTTGCAAATATATAGCATTATGAAAATAAGGAGAATGTATAATTATGGTTATTACTTTAGGGCATTGAATTATGGATGATGTCTTTCTCTGTTTTCAAATTCTTTAATATTATTACATTTTGTAATTGTTTTTTAGGCTAAGCATTATTACAGAGCAGTGGACAAAAAGTCTCGAAGTACCTTAAACAAGGGTCATAGGCTTTGAGACAAGGCAACGAATTATCATTGTGGTCATGGTCACAAGGGACATTTTCATAGAGGAGACTTCAGCAAGGCCTTGAAAAATGAATAGAATTTAGATAGACAGAATGCTTGCTTTGCCCAATCATGTCTATAAAGTGATTTCAAACATTATACGTCATTTTTTTAAAAAAGAAGGAGCAGGTGTTTAAGTATCAGATAATTCACTTGGGACCTTTGCCCTCGCACTATGATGGAAATAGTGTTGGCCTGGGGGTTTTTGACGAGGCAGTGGAGAAGGAATGATGTCTCAATTCTTTGTTCTGAAAGATTTAAATTTTATCACACACTTCCTCTGGCTTTCCCTCTAGCTTTTCTTTCTTCTCTCCTCTCCTCAGGGAGGAAAAAGTGTGTGGTACTAAGTGGTCCTAAGAGAGTACAGGAAGGAGGAAAATGCTATTAGAACATGCTCAACTTCAAGCAATACTTTGGTTCTATTGTTCTCTACCAGTCATTCTCAGAGGCAGAACTTTAAAGTCTACTTAACGTTTCTGGGCTGAACACGAACTGGGAATGAATTTATTGGGTTGCTACATCCACCAAATACTGTCCCATTTCCTAAGGCAAGTAACCTTGTCCATTAGCTTTAGATATTAAGATCGGTGCCAAGAGATAGATGGTGTAAGTTTCACTACAGTATGCTTTTCTGAATTTATCTATTAATTTTACTACAACAAATAATTCATTTTTGTTTGAATCTAACAAGGTATTATAACATTGTGCTTCTTATATCTATTGATGGAATAAAAAGCAATTAAAAGGTGAGGTCAAAGAAGGAGTGGAATTTTCATGGGTATTTCGATTCACATGTTGATAAAACGTGTAAATAACATTATAATTAGTTTTCCTAAATCCTCGCTTTTATTGAACAGTGATAGAGTAGTATGGTAAATAGGGTTGTTTGTTTTTAAAGTAATAACCTGAAGTCATGTCTGTTATCACTAATCTAAGAAGTGGGAAAACACTAGCGCTGTTCTAACCGTGAGCCTTAAGGGACTAAGTAGCATTTCCCACTCTCCACCAAACCTCCCCACCCTCTGAATAAAATAACCATTGCAGAATAGCACTTTTCTATTGCTTACATTTGGTTTTAAAGTGAAGCGTAACTTTCTGAATAATTATTTTCAGCTTGTAAATGGTGTCTCTCTAAAACCAACCAAGCATATAACAAGAAGATGAAGATGAGACTTATTTTCACTTCATTTCACTTCTTTGTAATTGACAAGCTCTCGCTGGGTGTCAACTTTAAAAGATGACAAATCCTAAATCTTAGAGGACCCAATTCAATAGTTCAGCTTTCTAAATTGTTTGCAAATTAATCTACATTTTCAAATGAGTCAGGCATGAAATATAAGATGATATCTATATTACAAAAATATTAATTTCGTTGTCTTTCTCTTTTTCCCAGTCAAAGACAAAAGGTACACTGAAAATATTCATTTTGTTAAGAGATTGTGAATATGGATATATACTGTGCATTTTAGCAGCTTGGCTGTTTCTTCTTTTTACATTAATTTCATCTTTTTAAAAATGCAAGTTATTCAGCTTGTAAATGCTCTCTTTGTTGATGAGGGGAAAATTAAATTTGTGAAGTGTTTCAATACATTATACTTTTTAATGTAGGCTCATTTATATTCAATAAATAAAATAATAATTTGAGCCCTGCTGGTTTAAAGGCTAGCCAGAGTCCTCTCCTCAGGTTGCCTTTGCCTCCATTTACCCACGTGTAAGTAAACGCTGCTGCGTTGTTTCCATGCAAACTGATTGGTAGTTGCACAGCACTTTGTACATGTTTAGTTCCTGACTAAACTTGCTATAACACTGATGTCAGTGATTTACTGAGGGGTACATAAGGTAGACACTATGAGATTTTCTGTTGCTAGAAAATGAAATTTAAGATAAATTTTTAGTCCCATTGATTAACCATATATTTTGTGTCCAATAGTTAACTCCAATATCACTATCAAAAGATATCGATCTAAATTAATTAATGATCATTAGGGGACAGTCAAATCATATTTCTCTTAAATCGCATTTCATATGAGACTATTTCCTTAATACTTTAACATACTCTATTGAGAAAGGCTAGGAAAATATCTCCACTTCAGGAAATTTGAGTGGAAGAATTTCCAAGTTGTTTTAAAAATTAGCTCTTCATTGATCAACTGTCATAGTTATCATCAAATATTATTGGACATAAAATTCACATAAATTAAATAATAAAAGCAAAGTACCCATTTTAATGAACAGGGTCACTTTCTCTCTGGGATAGGAAACAGTGACCAGTGAAGCAGCCAGTTGGGTCACAGTAAAATTCAACAGAGATTTGTTTGTTTAGGAACATTGTATAAAAGCATATATTTGTGGAAGTAAGAAGCAGTTTAAATGCCATCTCACCTAACTTAATTATTTTACAGAAAATCTGAAGACAGGATAATTAATACAAATCTAAAAGGGGAAAAGTTAAGACAATAAGTATTTTTGAAAGTCTTTTATATATTATGCACATTTTATTACGTGTATTAATGAAGAACACAAAGGTGACTATTTACATATTAATAGATTCACGTCTGAGTTCAAGACTATAGCACTAACCACTGTGGCTTTACAGTAATAGAGGGATGGCACAAAAGCTGAGCTCCTTGAGTTGCTGATTCAGCTGCTGCCATCAAGAAGGGGACAGAATTTTTATCTGATATAACTCAATGAAGGGAATATAATTTAATGCAAAACTCTGGGATTGAAGAACAGAGAAGGAAACCAGAGACTCTAATTTAGGGTTCCAAAACAATTATGCATGAGTCCGTCTTTGATTTCAATGGTTCTAATATTACCGTTTCACTAATTAAAATTGAATCTCTTGACTGAACATTTTTCATTGAACTATACTAAATGTATTTCTAAAATGCTCTGTCTCACACTGGCTACACTACACCAATAATTTCTGTATCCTGCCATTTGGACATGGTGTCTTGAATCCAGACAGTGTTAGTTACACATATGCGTTTTGGTGATTTGTTTCTTCTGCCTTCATGCTTGGTCCATTCATAAAATTCCAGCAACAAGAAAGATTATTGTATTACAGTTATTTGTGTAGATGTCCATCTTTCCCTTAGATTGTGTGATTCTTAAAGGCATCCATTTTTCTATTTTATTCGTAATGCCAAATAAGTGCCATGATCTGGGTAGGTGCTCAGAAAAAAAAGAAAAGAATAAATGTGGATGCATTTTCAGGATTATCAATTGCTCTTCCAATCACCCAGCTATATACCTTCCTCTGAGTTCTGTCTTAAAGGTAAGATCTGGTCAAGAAAATTATAAAGGTATCTAATACATTAAGTCACGTTTTCTTACTTTCCCCCAAGACTTTCAGGGTTGGGACATAGCTCCTTCTTAAAATACTGATATACAGGTATGGCAGCCATTTTGCCAAGCAGCTACATCTAATTCTTTCCTTTCCCTGAGAGAATTTCTGGGTGGATAAGAAATAAAGAAAATGGGGTTATCTAAGGAAGCAATGACACTAATGTCTATTGATTAAGGTTTTTGATTATCCATGCTGTAGCCTTCCTCCACTGCCCTGATAAATACTTGGTTGCTCACATCATTATCACCACCAAATGCTTGCACTTGGAAGACCATTAAAATACCTAGTTAAGAGGGTCATTCATTAATCAATGCCTAGCAGAATGTATTACATTCATAAGAAACTCAAAAAATATTAAATATCTGAAAGAGATAACATGATTATGGGTTGGTTTGTTTTCCAGTTCTATATTTCCTCTATTGCTCTGATCACTAGTACTGTTAATTACTCTTCAGTGAAAGATGTTGTGAACAATCATGCATCTACTTTGACATAATTTTATTTGTTCCTTTGGTGGTCAGAGCTTTCTAATGGTTTCCAGATTCTATCTCTTCTACCTTTCATAGTATACATAACCTCTTTGGTTTATAAAAAGGGTTGGCAAGCTCTTTCTGTAAAGGGGCAGAGAATAAATATTTTCAGCTTTTCGGCCATGTGGTCCCTGTCACAGGTACTTCACTCTGCTACTGTAGCATGAAAGCTGTCATAGACAATATGTAAAGAAATGGACATGGCTGTTTTTCCAATACAATTTTATTTACAAAAATGTGGGAGGCTGACTATGGAGTTGCCAATCCCTGGAACTTATTTTCCAATATCATTTCCAACAGTGTTGTACTAGTCTTTCAGATCCAGAACAAATATACAATTGTGATTCCAGTTCCAAGCACTTAGAGTACCGTAATCTTCTATTATAAGTCACATGAATACTCAGCCTTAGAGGTCAAATCTGTGGAGTAATAGCAATGTGTCCTTTCTACCTCTTTTGTGTAGATGAAACTACTGTATGTCAAAGTTTTCTTTTTTTTAATAACTTGTGAAGTGCTATGTAAAGCTAGTGTAGGGTTATTTTGGAGGCCTTTGAATCTGTGAAATTATTGAGATCAAAAGTTCTTAAACAATTGGTCTTAGAAATGTATGATTAAATATAAAAAAATGACATTTTATGAAGTTTTAAAATGTGACCAAATCAAGGTGGACAAAACATATGCTTAATATATTAGTCCATTCTCACACTGCTGTAAAGAACTGCCCAAGACTAGGTAATTTATAAAGGAAAGAGGTTTAATTGACTCACAGTTCCACATGGCTGGGGAAGCCTCAGGAAACTTACATTCATGGCAGAAGGGGAGGCAAATACATCCTTCTTCACATGGCAGCAGGACAGAGAAGTGCAGAGCAAAGGGGGAAAATCTCCTTATAAAACCATTGGGTCTCATGAGAACTCACTATCATGAGAACAGCATGAAGTTAACCACCACAATTCAAGATGTGATTTGGGTGGGGAGACAGCCAAACCTTATTCTGCCCCTGGTCCCTCCCAAATTTCATGTCCTCACATTTCAAAACACAATAATGCCTTTCCAGCAGTCCCCTAAGACTTACCTCATTCTAGCATTTTTAGCCCAAAATTCCAAGTGCAAAATCTGTCCTGAGAGAAGGCAAGTGTCTTCCACCTATGAGCAAGTTAATTACTTCCTAGATACAATGGGGGTGCAGGCATTGAGGAAATACAGTCATTCCAAATGGGATAAATTGGGTAAAACAGAGGGGCTACAGGCTTCATGCAAGTCCAAAATCCAATAGGACAGTCATTAAACCTAAAAGTTCCAGAATGATCTCCGTTGACTCCATGTGTCACATCCAGGGCATGCTGATGCAAGGGGTGAGCTCCCACCACAGCCTTAGGCAGCTCCACCCCTGTGGCTTTGCAGGGTACAATCCCCTTCCCTGGCTGCTTCCACAGCTGTGATTGAGTATCTGCGGCTTTTCCAGGTATATGGTGCAAGCTGTTGGTGCATCTACCATTCTGGGGTCTGGAGGACGGTGGCCCTCTTCTCACAGCTCCACTAGCCAGTGCCCCAGTGGGGACTCTGTGTGGGCTCTGACTCCACATTTCCCTTCTGCACTGCCCTAGCAGAGGTTCTCCATGAGGGTTTCACCCCTGCAGCAAACTTCTACCTGGACATCCAGGAGTTTGCATACATCCTGTGAAATCTAGGTGGATATTTTCAAACCTCAGTTCTTGACTTGTGTGCACTTGCAGGCTCAACACTATGCGGGAGCTGCCGTTTGGAGCTTGCACCCTCTGAAGCAATGACCCAAGCTGTACCTTGGCCTCTTTTAGCCATGGCTGGAGCTGGCATGGTTAAGACGCAGGGCACCAAGTCCTGAGGCTTCACACAGCAGTGAGGCTCTGGATGGGGCCCAATAAACCATTTTATCCTCCTAGGCCTCTGGGCCTGTGATGGGAGAGGCTGCCATGAAGGTCTCTGACATGCCCTGGAGACATTTTCCCCATTATTTTGGCAATTAACATTTGGTTCCTCATTATTTATGTAAATTTCTGCTGCTGGCTTGAATCTCTACTCAGAAAATGGGTTTTTCTTTTCTGTTGTATCATCAGGCTACAGATTTTCCAAACTGTTAAGCTCTGTCCTCTCTTGAGTGCTTTGCTGCTTAAAAATTTCTTCCACCAGATACTCTAAATCATCTCTCTCAAGTTCAAAGTTCCACCAATTTCTAGAGCAGGGTCAAAATGCTGCCATTCTCTTTGCTAAAGCATGGTAAAGTTACCTTTGTTCCAGTTCCTAACACGTTAATTATCTTCATCTGAGACCACCTCAGCCTGAACTTCGTTGTCCATATCGCTATCAGCATTTTGGTCAAAGCCACTAAAAAAGTCTCTAGGAAGTTCCACACTTTCCCACATCTTCCTGTCTTTTTTTCTGAGCCCTCTAAACTGTTCCAACCTCTACCTGTTACCCAGTTCCGAAGTTGCTTCCACATTTTCAGGTATCTTAATAGCAGCACTCACTCCTGATACCAATTTACTGTATCAGCCCCTTCTTACACTGCTGTAAAGAACTGCCCAAGACTGGACAATAAGGGAAAGAGGTTTAAGTAACTCATGGTTCAGTATGGCTGGGGAGGCCTCAGGAAACTTACAATCATGGCAGAAGGGGAAGCAAACATATCCTTCTTCACATGGTAGCAGGAGAGAGAAGTGCCAAGCAAAGGGGGAATAGTGTCTTATAAAACCATCAGATCTTGTGAGAATTCACTATCACAGGAACAGCATGGGGGTAACCACCCTCATGATTCAAATGACTTCCCACCAGGTCCCAGCCATGAAATGTGGGGATTATGGAAACTACAATTCAAGATGAGATTTGGGTGGGGCCACAGCCAAACCAAATCACTTAATTTGTATTAAATAGCTTCCTATTGGTATCTTTGACCTCTTAGTTATACTAGTGTTTTAATAATTTATTCTTAGTGACTCAATAATTGTTTACAGTGAGCATGATTGAAAACAATGGGCTCTATTTCACACACTATTTCTAATTAGAAAATAATTCAGCGATTCAAAAATACCAAGAAATTTGGTCCAATGGTTATGTTAACATAAATAATTATATTATTCTGATCATACCTTTTCAGTCTACTCTAATCATATCTAAGCAGATTTTACTAGCTTCTCAAAAATGTATTTTCAATGTATAAAACTATTCTATATCTAGCAGCAGAGTCCAGGAAGAAAATGCAGTACACATTCACTGAGCTGTGAAATGTGAAAATCTATTCAACTCCATTAACTGCAAAATATACATCATCCACTAACGTACTGGACAATGAATGACTCTGTATGGAGCGCTACATGTCCAAATTACTGCAAGATGAACACTTTGGTAAAGGTTAGATGCTGCAGATATCAGTTTACATATTTTAACAGAAAAGTGAGCAGTGACATTGACCTTATAATCCTTTCAAAAGCTTAATTCTCTCCAATTCCAAAGAGCACTCTAGGAATTTTAGAAAATACTCTGAGAGACTAATCCATGACCTTTATTTCCAAGGTAAATAAAAAAGTAAATTATTTGCAACACTTTTTACTTTTAGAAAAGTTGTAACCCGTAAGGACTTTAGAATAATTTTTATTTATTAGGCATCTATTAAATGCCCATGTAAATGTACACCTATTTTTCGCCCAGCTAAATTTTCTTCCTTTTTCTTTTTTCCCAGACACATGGTCTCTCTATGTTGTCCAGGCTGGTCTCAAACTCCTGGCCTCAACTGATCTTCCCACTTCAGCCTCCCAAAGTCCTGGAATTATAGGCACGAGCCATGGTGCCTAGCCCCAACCTACTTATTTGGGGAAGATTGTAACATACCAAAAGTTAGCAAAAATTTCATTTAGGTGTTTTTATATACTCAAGTGAAAGTGCTGCCATATAAGTTGACCAAACTATTATTTTTTTAGAGATGGGGGTCTTGTTATGTGGTCCAGGCTGGTCTAGAACTCCTGACCTCAAGTGGTCCTCCCACCTTGGCCTCCCAAAGATTTGGGATTACACTCATATGCCACTGTGCCTGGTCTGTTGCAACTTTTGAGCAGTAGAATGTACATGATTATTTGATTATTTTAATGTATTATTTCATCTTTGAAACTCTACCGTGCAAATGCTAATACTAAATCCTAGATACGAGAAAAGCTTCACAAAATTAATATTGATGAGACACATTTTGAAACCACTGTTGGACTAAAAGCTACAAGACTTTAGCTTCATTCATGTCTTTATTGGACTTGAGCCAATTGATTTCAGTTATAAGAGAAAAGATCAATATTCATGATCGTATATGAAATGTTGGGGAATGTCTCATCAAAGATTATGCCTAAAAAAGCAATATAAATCAGCTTATATTTATCATATAAGCTCTCTGAAAATCTCTCCCTATCCCTGCAGTTCACAATACATTGGTTTATTGTTTACCTCACCCATTAGGTTTTCTTGTTCTGATTTTCAGAACATGTTGTATATTAAATTCATGAACTCTCTATATAATACTATATTTATTCCTACATATATAAAGTCTACCTAAGCCATAGAAATATTTTTATCGTATATGCTAGGTAAAGAAATAAAAAAATAATAAAATAAAAAAACATTTTCAGTCTACTTTTTTGACCTTCTGTGAATTCTTTAAGCATAGTAGAAAGTCTTATAAGCTAAAGTATGGCTACTTGGTCATTGGAATTTATTTGTAAAGCTGTTACCAATTTTAAGTTTGGGAAGAGGCTGGGTGTGGTGGCTTATGCTTGTAATCCCAGCACTTTGGGTGGCTGTGGTGGGCAGATCACAAGGTCAGGAGTTCAAGACCAGCCTGACCAATATGGTGAAACCCCATCTTTACTAAAAATACAAAAATTAGCTGGGTGTGGTGGCGGACACCTGTAGTCCTAGGTACTCAGGATGCTGAGGCAGGAGAATTGCTTGAACCAGGCAGAGGTTGCAGTAAGCTGAGATCGTGCCATTGCACTCCAGCCTGGTGACAGAGCACAACTCCATCTCAGGAAAAAGGAAAAAAAAAAATTGGAAAGAAAGTTTTAAATGATCATTAAAAAAAAATAGACACATGGTATGTACATCATTTGTTTTGAAGGAAACTTCCAACTTCTATAATTATGATCTAATATACAAATATCAAGAACTCAAAGGTATTTTTATATGAGAAAGATGAAGCCATTTCAAATGTTCAGACAAGCTTAATAAAAGTATCTTTTAGAGAGCAAGAAAATTAAAATCATTTTATACAAAATTATAGAAAGAAAACATTAAAAGTGAACAGTAGTTATTTGCAAGTGGTTTTCCTTCTTTCCCACTTTTCCTATTTTCAAAATTTTAATAATTTGAGAGCAGTTGTACTCAAATTTGAATTTGGGTATTTGGTAAAAATATGCAAAGTCTCTCCATGTCTAATCTACAAATAGATCATAGATCGTCACCTTAGATATTTTTAAGTATTTCAGGTGGTAAAGATGTTATATTTACAATATTTTGAATGTAAAACTACTTACTGGCTATAATTTATTTGAAATGAAATCAGTTAAATGGAGGTGGAAACCACAAACTTATTCTGTGTTCATCTTATTAACACTTTCCACAATGCAGTTCAGTTTTGGAGACAAATTTATATGTGAATTTTCTTAATGGCACCAATCATTTTTATGGGGTCAGGGTTTTACCATAACATATAATAGTATGGTATGATAACTTTTCTTTGTTAGTGCAGCATAACTAATTAAGTACTTCCTTTTAAAGTTTGATTGAATTTAGTGAAACCGTAGTTCAAACAAATGAAGGTGTGTTGCTGACCTCAAATGGGACCTGAATTTAAGGAAATTCTTTGATGGAGCAATTGAATTAGTTCTCTTCCTCTCTCTGTTTTTATCAAGATATGAAATATCTCAGGCTAATTTAAGATAATGAAAGTGCATTTGTAAGATGTTTATTAAATTGTGCACTTTCTAGCTCTGATTCAAAGTTAAAGAGAAAGCAGAATTTTATTTGTATATATCGTGTACATACCTGATTTATATAAAAATTTTATCTATTTTTCTTTCAAAATGTTATTAAATCAGGATGACTGCCTGTTATGTTTCCATCTATCATAATGTCACTTTGTTTCAGTGTTGTCATGTGAATAATAGGCAATCAGGAGTGAAAGTTTTTCAAAATTGCAGTCCTCTTGATGTTACAATTAAATTAATTACAAATCCAGAATAAACAGTTTTTAATCACATGAAACAGTTCTGCCGCATTATACACACTTTTGTTATGATGTAAATTGAAAGGCAGTGGGATTTTTTTTTTTTTAAATACATAGAGCCACATGTTCACAAAGCTCCTGCTTACCCCTCATTAGTAAACAGATGCACTAAAAAAGATGTGCCCAAACATCTGCTCTTGCTAGTGACATCTTATTTTTCAATTTTAATATTAACAATTTGACAGTCTAAATAATACTTATTTCTAATTTTCACATGAGCAACCAACAGCTAAACAATTCCTAAGTACTTTATTCATGGGCAAACCAGCTTGACAAAATGGGCTGTTTTCAGGAGAGGTTCAAAGAGATAGAGGCAGTCAGGGGATAGCAGATCTTACCAGTCAGGGAGAACAATCTGAAGACATGAGTCCTAGCATGCTGGGGTTATGCATAGAATTGGACTAAGTAGGGCATTATTTTTAGTCCCATGTCCCGTGGCAGGTAGAGAAAGACTGATGAAGGAGGGTCAAATGAAGAAATCAGCTCTACCAGCAGCTGGTGATGAGAGAAAGAAACAGGGAGGCTGTGGGGAGAGATTCTTATGAATTAAAAAACCTATAAAGAGCCCCATTATTGCTAAGCCAAAGAAATGGGACTGCCTTTGGACATGCCCATGGTCTAATAAGAGCTAGGAAAAAGTCAAGTTTAAGTTGCGTTCTAGTTTTTCAAGGCCATGGCTTGTGCTCACAGCCACTATCTTAAGGCAAAAAGCCTTGAGAATGTGCTTCTGGTAGCACCCTATGATTCAGACTGATTTTCATTCTCCAGTGACAGAAAACTTTCTTTCAAACAAGGTCTACTTTGCAGTTATTTTTTGAAATATTTTGGGTTACCCTTCATTCTCTGCCATTTGAGTGTACTAGTCCAAGTTAGCTTTTCCTGGGAATATTCAAAGCTCTTCCTGAAAAGTTTGCAATCTTTTTTGGTTTCCTATAACTTCCAAAGAGGGAAGCTGGGTTTTTCTGTTGCTTTATTAGGTCAGATATTTTACTCGATTGAGGCTGTTGTAACATGTAACACCTGGTGCAACAATTAGCTATAAACCTGACTATAAGCACATTCTGCAAATGGTGCTGCTTCTCTGAGTTTGAATCCTGTGAATTTTGGAATCGGAGCTAGAATCATTGAGGAGGGGTGGATGTGAGGGAGGTTACACTAAGTTCGGACATCCTTCTATAAAAATACCAGAAGGTATTTCTAAACTTCAGACTTTTTGGGAGATGACTGTAGTATTGGTTGCAAATGACTACAACCATACATTGGAGTGAGAAATCCACTCTTTACTATGTAAAATAATACCTTAAATGGCCATACATACTATAATCTCCAAATAATACATAATCATGTCCAGATGTAAACTTCTAATTTACCTCACTGCTGGTCCATAACAAAATGATTGTCCCTGTAATGGTGTGATCATATGTATTTATTCATTATTTTATGTATTTATTTAAACACATATGTGTTGAGCAAATGCTCAGATTCTGTCCTATGAACTGGGGCTTCAAGGTCCAATCCCTGCTGGTAAGAATCTTGTTCCCTACTAGGTCTACATTCCTTTGGATCTGTGCTGCATTAAGCCATGTACAGGGTTAGCATGAGAATTCATATGAACTAAGGCCATTTAAATGCCTTGGGGAATCAGAAAAGATTTTCTTTTCTTTTTTTTTTTTTTTTTTTTTCTTTTCGTTATTTGAGACAGAGTCTCACTCTGGGTGTCCAGGCTGGAGTGCACTAGTGTGATCTCAGCACACTGCAGCCTCGGTCTCCCAGGCTCAGGTGATTCGCCCATCTCAGCCTTCTGAGTGGCTGGGACTACAGATGCATACCACCATACCGGGTAATTTTTTGTAACTTTTTAGAGTCAGGGTTTAGCCATGTTGCCTGGGCTTGTCTTGAACTCCTGGGCTCAAGCACTCCACCAGCCTCAGCCTCCCAAAGTACTAAGATTAACAGGTGTGAGCCACTTGCTCCTGGCCAGATTTTCTAAAAGAAGTCTATTTGAAACCAAGATATGAAGTGTGAGCAAAAGTTGACTGGAGAAAGAGATGAAGTAGGAGCATTCTTGCTCGAGTAAATACCTATAAAATCATTGTGTCAAGGACTTGACTGGCAATTTGTGTCAAATACAAAATTTAGGTTTTATTTTTAAAGGGTCTTTATTGCTATGAACCAAGAAGGCATTGTTTCCTCCCAGCAAATTATACTATATAACACTGACTATTTTCATACTTTTCTTAGGAAAAGCAGGCACTAAATGTCCATCCCTTTTTTCAATCTGAGCTATTTTGCCTGCCCGAGTACTTAGTGTACTCTGCTGGGGTTCTCTGTTAATGAAGGAAGAATGAATAAAGTTAATATATGTCATTTTTTTCACATAATTAGAAAAAATAATCCCAGACTTCATATATAATGAAAAGAAAAGCCTGAATAGCCAAATCTATCCTAAGCAAAAAGAACAAAGGTAGAGGTATCACATTACCTAGCCTCAAATTATGCTGCAAGGCTAGAGTAGCCAATACTGCATGGTACTGACATAAAAATAGACACATAGATCAATGGAGTAGAATAGAGAAGCCAGAAATAAAGCTACATATCTGCAGCAAACTGATCCTTGACACAGTCAACAAAAACATACACCAGGGAAACATATACCCTATTTAATAAATGGTGGTGGGAAATTTGATTGCCATATACAGCAGAATAAAACTGGAATCTTGTCTCTTATACACAAGAATCAACTCAAGATGAATTGCAGACTTAAGTGTATGATCTGAAACTATAAAAATACTTGAAGAAAACCTATGGAAAACTCTTCCTTGACATTGGTCTAGGTAAAGAATTCATAACTACGACCTCAAAAGCACAAGCAACAAAATAGAACATTGAATATTGGGATTTATTTAAACTAAAAAGCTTCTGCACAGCAAAAGAAATAATCAACAAAATGAACAGACAGCCTGCGGAATGGGAGAAGATATTTGCAAACTACGTACCTGTCAGAGGACAAATATCCAAAATTTACAAGATATTTAAACAGCTCAACAACAATAACAAAAAACAAATAGCCCAACTAAAAAGTGGGTAAAAGATATAAACAGACATTTTTCAAATGAAGACATACTAAATGGCCAAGAAGCATATGAAAAAATGCTCAACATCATTAATCATCAGAGAAATGCAAGTCAAAACCACAATGGGATATTATACCAGTCATCATGGCTATTATTAAAAAGACAAAAATTAACAGATGTTGGCAAGGATGCAGAGAAAGTTATATGCTTATATACTGTCACTGGGAATGTAAATTAGTACAACTTCTATGGAAAAAAGTATGGATATTTTTTAAAAACTAAAACTAGAACTACCATTAGATCCAGCAATCCCACTATAGGTTATATCATTATATCAAAAAGATATGCACACTGATACATTTATCACAGCACTATTCACAATAGCAAAGAAAAGATATGGAATTTATCTGAGTGCCCATCAATAGATGACTTGATAAAGAAAATATGAGAATATATATATATATATATATATA
>NW_016803181.1:2909239-2913354 GCF_001698545.2 Rhinopithecus bieti
AGAGAGAAATATTATACAGCCATAAAAATGAGTAAAATGATTTTTTTTTGTAGACACATGGATGGAACTATAGGCCATTAACTTAAGTGAAATAACTCAGAAACAGAGTAAAATACCACATGTTCTCACTTATAAGTGGGAACTAAATAATGTGTACACACTACCATAGAGTGTGGAATAATAGACATTGGAGGCTCAGAAGGGTGGGAGAATGGGACGGGGACAAAGGATAAATTACTTAATGGGTACGATGTACATTACTCAGGTGATGGTTACACTAAAAGCCCAGACTTACCCACTATGTAATGTAAAATAACTGCCCTTGAACTCCTTAAATTTATACAAATTTTAAAAATAATAATGGCAAACTCTCTGGATATTAAGGCAGGTACTGGTTTGAACATTGGGCTCAAGAATATTTTAATATTTATGGGTCAACAGCAATACAAATATTTTTAGGGACAGATGAATAATTTTAGGAGTGGAAAAAAGATGACACTGACATTGGCATGCTAATTGCTTTTGATTAAAGAGATTTATTTAAAAATTTGATAGACTTCCATACATTTTTTTCACTGAGAACACATAGGAATATTGTAGGAAACTTGGTGATATTACATATGCCCAGGAGCCAGCCCATACCTAATCTTGGACTACTAAAAGTGATGCGCAGCCCTTGTTAAGAGCCATTGGCTTAAAACAGATGACTGGCAGTCATAAGATTTTGATAGTACTATTGACACTTTCTTTAAAAAATGTAACATTACTTTCCCAAAGCTCCTATCACACTAAAACAATTTGATTACTATAATTATCTGTTTATACTCATTTCACATATGTTTTTGTGTTCTGAGAGTGGTTCAATGACTTTCTTTCCAATCCTTGGCTTTAGAATAACTTGGATTTGTGCAAAAGGCAGTATTTATTCAGTCAATGTTATTTATCAAGAATCAATTATGTGGCTGTACTCTGCTAAGCACTAGACTACATACTATCTTCAGAAGTTCTGTATTCTAGGAGAAATTAGTCAAGTAAGCCAACAATTATAATACATTTTTAAAACTTGGCCAAAGATACATACAAAGGATGTTCTAGGGGAAGACTATACCTGGGAACTAAAGTCAATAGGTAAAGTGGGGCATCTAGAAAAAAATTCCAATAAACTAAATGAGTTTTAAAGGACACAAAGGACTTAGAAGAAAAATGATATTCTGTACTAAAGGAACAGCATGCAAGATGGTTCAGAGTAGTGAAAGAGCCTGAGAGAGCATGTGAGGAACTCAGACTAAGTTTTATATATCTATATGGTGTAAAAAGCATGCAGTGTGTTGGTAGCTGAGGATAGGAGACAGAGACCGAGGCAGATCTATATCAAGAGAATTTTAAGTGAGGGAATAATAATAAAGGATTTGTATATCAGAACAGTCACTTAGGTATCAATCAATATGAAGGTTGGTTGGGAGTGGGATTAAAGCACAGTAAGATTATATCTGTTAAGCATTATTTGTGGCTTCCATAGGTGCTGCAAGTCATACAAAGATGAGCAAGATCTAGTCAGTAACCACAGGCATATTTGTTTGTTTACTAATTTAATTATTACCTGCTGCCTTTTTTCAAAATGGATATGAAACAGGACTGACCCCCAAGTTGGTTGGTGCCTAGTCAGTGGGGGAAGGAGAGGTTACATATGTATATAAGTCCCTAGATTACATAGAAACTCATACCAAAGGCAGGTGAGTTTAAAAATTTTTCCTAAGAGAGTTTCGACAGGATCAGTTCCAACTGAGATGATTAGGAAATGCACCAAGAGAGCTGAAGCCAAAAAAGAGAGCTCTTCTGGAAAAAAAAGAACTTATAGTCATGATTTTGAGGCTGTCCAATCATCTTAAGTTCCTTCTAAATTAAACTTACCCAATACATTGAAAAAATAAACTATTAAAACTGAATTGAACAAAGAAAAAAATATATTGTGAAGTATGCTAAGAGGATTATTCTATAATGAGGTACAGGATTTACAGATGCCTCCAAAAAGGACATTTCACTTTTCACACCAAAAATTCTCTATTTCCCCGCCAAATCATGTTTCACAGTGCTGCTTCCCAGCACTTCTTTCATTTATTCTGGATTTTCTTCCTTGCCTCTTTCTGATGGTCTGTTATCCAAAATGTCATTTCAATGATCTACTAACAAAAAACAGAAATTTTGCCACAAAATGGAGTGTTTCCATGTTTCATAAAGTTAGGAATCTCAGTCGAGCAGTACCAAAAATAATTATGCTATATGGGAGAATGATAAGTGAGACAGCCTTAAAACAAAATATGAACAAGCACTAAACCTTATCAGATTCTTTTTTCTTTTACTAACCTTGCATTTTGTCTAATTCAGAGACTTGTTTAAAAACTATAGGTCAGGGAATTCTCTTTCCTAGCCAAGGGAAGCCGTGACAGACAGTACCTGAAAAACTGGGACACTCCCACCCTAATACTGCACTTTTCCAACAGTCTTAGCAAGCAGCACACCAGATTATATCCCGTGCCTGGCTTGAAAGGTCCCACGCCCACGGAGCCTTGCTCACTGCCAGCACAGCAGTCTGAGACTGAACTGCAAGGCTGCAGCGAGCCTGGAGGAGGGGCTTCGGCCATTGCTGAGGCTTGAGTAGGTAAACAAAGTGTCCAGGAAGCTCGAACTGGGTGGAGCCCACCACAGCTCAAGGAGGCCTGCCTGCCTCTGTAGACTCCACCTCTGAGGACAGGGCATAGCTGAACAAAAGGCAGCAGAAACTTCTGCAGAATTAAATGTCCCTGTCTGACAGCTTTGAAGAGAGTAGTGGTTCTCCGAGCATGGAGATTGAGATCTGAGAACAGACAGACTGCCTCCTCAAATGAGTCCCTGATCCCTAAGTAGCCTAACTGGGAGACACCTCATACAGCCAGATGCCGCTCTGAGATGAAGCTTCCAGAGGAAGGATCAGGCAGCAACATTTGCCGTTCTGCAATATTTGCTGTTCTACAGGCTCTGCTGGTGATACCCAGGCAAACAGGGTCTGGAGTGGACCTCCAGCAAACTCCAACAGACCTGCAGCTGAGAGTCCTGACTGTTAGAAGGAAAACTAACAAACAGAAAGGACATCCACACCAAAACCCCATCTGTACATCACCGTCATCAAAGAGCAAAGGTAGATAAAACCACAAAGATGGGAAGAAACCAGAGCAGAAAAGCTGAAAATTCTAAAAATCAGAGCGCCTCTTCTCCAGAGGAACACAGCTCCTCGCCAGCAATAGAACAAAGCTGGATGGAGAATGACTTGGACGAGTTGAGAGAAGAAGGCTTCAGACGATCGGTAATAACAAACTTCTCCGAGATAAAGAAGGATATTCGAACCCATTGCAAAGAAGCTAAAAACCTTGAAAAAAAATTAGATGAATGGCTAACTAGAATAAACAGTGTAGAGAAGACCTTAAATGACCTGATGGAGCTGAAAACCATGGCATGAGAACTACATTACACATGCCCCAACTTCAGTAGCTGATTCGATCAAGTGGGAGAAAGGGTATCGGTGATTGAAGATCAAATGAATGAAATGAAGCAAGAAGTTTAGAGAAAAAGGAGTAAAAAAAACAAAGCCTCCAAGAAATATGGGACTATGGGAAAAGACCAAATCTGCGTCTGATTGGTGTACCTGAAAGTGATGGGGAGAATGGAACCAAGGTGGAAAAAAATCTTAAGGATATTATCTAGGAGAACTTTCCCAACCTAGCAAGGCAGGCCCACGTTCACATACAGGAAATACAGTGGACACCACAAAGATACTCCTCGAGAACAGCAACTCAAAGACACGAAAGTCACCAAAGTTGAATTGAAGGAAAACATGTTAAGGACAGCCAGAGAGAAAGGTCAAGTTACCCACAAAGGGAAGCCCATCAGACTAACAGTGGATCTCTCGGCAGAAACTACAAGCCAGAAGAGAGTGGGGGCCAATATTCAACATTCTTAAAGAAAAGAATTTTCAACCCATAATTTCATATCCAGCCACAATAAGCTTCATAAGTGAAGGAGAAATAAAATCCTTTACAGACAAACAAATGCTGAGAGATTTTATCACCACCAGGCCTGTC
>NW_016803181.1:2916046-2921534 GCF_001698545.2 Rhinopithecus bieti
GAGTTCGTGTCCTTTGTAGGGACATGGATGCAGCTGGAAACCATCATTCTCAGCAAACTATCACAAGAACAGAAAACCAAACACCGCATGTTCTCACTCATAGGTGGGAATTGAACAATGAGAACACTTGGACACAGGAAGGGAAACATCACACACTGGGGCCTGTTGTGGGGTGGGGGGAGGGATAGCATTAGGAGATATACCTAATGTAAATGATGAGTTAATGGGTGCAGCACACCAAAATGGCCCATGTATCCATATGTAACCTGCACATTGTGCACATGTACTATAGAACATAAAGTATAATTTAAAAAAAATTTTTTTTGCAATCTACTCATCTGACAAAGGGCTAATATTCAGAACCTACAAAGAACTTAAAACACATTTACAAGAAAAAATCAACCCCATCAAAAAGTGGGCAAAGGATATGAACAGACACTTCTCAAAAGAAGACATTTATGCAGCCAACAGACACTTGAAAAAATGCTCATCAGTGGCCATGAGAGAAATGCAGATCAAAACCACAATGAGATACCATCTCACACCAGTTAGAATGGTGATCGTTAAAAAGTCAGGAAACAACAGCTGCTGGAGAGGATGTGGAGAAATAGGATCACTTTTACACTGTTGGTGGGACTGTAAACTAGTTCACCCATTGTGGAAGACAGTGTGGCGATTCCTCAAGGATCTAGAACTAGAAATCCATTTGACCCAGTCATCCCGTTACTGGGTATATACTCAGGAGTGTAAATCATGCTGCCATAAAGACACATGTACATGTATGTTTATTGCGGCACTCTTCACGATAGCAAAGATTTGGAACCAACCCAAATGTCCATCAATGATGGATTAGATTAAGAAATGTGGCACATATACATCGTGGAATATTGTGCAGCCATAAAAAAGGATGAGTTCATGTCCTTTGTAGGGACATGGATGCAGCTGGAAACCATCATTCTGAGCGAACTATTGCAAGGACAGAAAAGCAGATGCTGTGTGTTCTCACTCATAGGTGAGAATTGAACAATGAGCACACTTGGACACAAGGCAGGGAACATCACACACCAGGGCCTGTCCTGGGGTTGAGGGAGGGGGGAGGGATAGCATTAGGAGATATATCTAATGTAAATGATGAGTTAATGGGTGCAGCACACCAACATGGCACATGTATTCATATGTAACAAACCTGCACATTGTGCACATGTACCCTAGAACTTAAAGTATAATGAAGAAAAAAAACCAAAAAACTATATATTAATAATTAATTACAAATTAAAGATCACTGTGTGATCTTCTAACACACTCTTTAAACCTTGGCTGGATGTGATTGCCAAGGAAAAGAGCAATTTTTGATTGAAAAATGCTCGTTTTGTGAAGCCTTTGAATAAAGTGGTAAATACCACTAACTGATGCTTTTTACCTAGAAACATCTGTATCATGGATCTATTTCGATAGACAGATTAACAGGATGAAATGTAAACATGTCTTTATTTCAATTACAAAGACCCCCTTTGTTTTTCTGGAACCAGAAGTTTATGTCAACTACTGTCAACTACTGAAAGTCAATATTTATTTGTCTAGTCCATGGTCAGCAAGAAAAGAAAAATTAACAGCTAAAACAATTCAAACTCTAAAATGGGAGTTTTGGGAAATAGAAGCTATTCAAATCAAGAGTAGATTAAAACAAATTAGATATTTGTCCTAATTCTCTCCCTCCCCTTTCCCCAGTGCATGTGGGGCTTAAAACCTAGATGACAGGTTGATAGGTGCAGCAAACCATGAGGGCACACGTATAACTATGTAACCTGCATGTTCAGCACATGTATCCCAGAACTTAAATTTTAAAATATATAGATTTTTAAATGACTGTAGGAGCATTAAACAAAGGGTTGTAGAAATATATTTTGTCTGAAATACTGTATGGTGACATACAAGAACTGGTAGAAACATGTAAATCCAAATACAACTCTCATGATGAAGATTACAACATGCAACATCTTTTACTCCTTCCTGATAAATTCTAAATCTGAAAGCCTCAGGATTATTAACCAAAACAATCTATGCACTAGTTGATCACTGAGGGATTTAAGTTATTAGATGTTTTTCATCCTGTAATTGATTTCTCTCAGTAAGTAACTTTGGTCTGAAAAAAATAAGAATATGAATTTAATATTAATGTGAAGGAAACTATTACAAATTTCAACTGTAGTTAAGTCTGCTTTATAGTTCAAAAGGATCTCTGAACATTATTGACTGAATTTCGCAAGATAGTTATTCTTAAGAAAGACTTAAAAACTCAAAATTTTCCCATCTTAATCTTGAAAGTGAAATATCAATGATGTAGTGGACAGATTGCATCTGAATACAGATTCTGGATTCAGTGCCATGAAGAGTGTTGCCTCAAGAGGATCGATGGAGGCATAAAAAAAAAAAACAAAATAGGCTAGGCATAGTGGTTCACACCTGTAATCCCAGCAGTTTAGGAGGCCAAGGCCAGAGGACTGCTTGAGCCCAGAAGTTCATGACCAGCCTGGGAAACATATTGAGACCTCCGCCTCTCTACAAAAATAAAAATAAATGAGCCAAACATAGTCCACGTGCCTGTAGTCCCAACAACACAGGAAGGTGGGAGGATCAACTGAACCCAGGAGGTGAGGCTGCAGTGAACCACGATTTCACCACTATACTCCCACCTGGGTGACAGAATGAGAACCTGTCCCTGGGTCGGGGGGCGGCGGTGGGGGAGAGAAATAAAAGAAGCGCTGTAACGTTTGTTTGACTTCTCCTAAATCAGAGGTTATCCCAAGCCACTCTTGAACTCTCCCTAGGTCCTTTTTCACAGTATCTTTTTAGGAGTATATACTGATTTTAAGTGACTGCAGATTCAAGGACACTGGTAAGATTAATTTGGTATTAGAAGCCTCTCCCTTTATAGGAGATACTTTCTAGAAGACACCAGTAATACGGACAGCCCAATTCAAACTTAAAGCCCAGATTAAATGGGTACAAATATTTATGTAAATTGGGACCTAGAGCAAGGTTAATTCATCTGAAATTTTCTTTCCTTTAACTCATGTAATCCTACTCTAACAAACCTTTTCTTGCAGCTTTTTGTCTGTTTCTTTTTTGATTTCTTTACTGATGTTCTTTCTCATCCAAGACCCTAGATACGTTCCAAACTCCAATGCTTGATTGATTTCTCATCTCGACACCAAAGCAATAAATGTAAAAAGAGGAAAATGGATACATTCTCAACAAAATATAAATGTTAAATATTGATCCAACAATAGAAATTTTGAGCATACCAATAATTATAGAAGATGTTAACATTTTACCGTTGAAAAAGGTAGACGATCAGATACAGATAGAACTTTAAGAAGCATAAAATTCTTATACAGTATCTCCCCAGTTCTTATATCCAAAACCAAAAGTGCTTTTCAAAATTGATTTGGTAGAAAAACCTGACTTCCTAAGTCTAATTCAAACACTTTTCTGTGGGAATATTAATATGATTACAAAGTAAACCAGATCCAGCATCTAAAAGCACAATGTTTAAATTATTAACAAAACAAATACAAGAATATAACTTTAATTATTTGCTACCAATCAGATTTAGTCTGGAAATGCAAGAATGGTTTAATAGTAGAAAGTCTGTCAACATGAGTTATTTAAAAGGAGAAAAATATTAATAGATGTAGACAAAATGTTTGACATAATTCCATTTGCTATAACTGATTTTTAAAGTCTATAATTAAGAAAGAATTTGAAGAAACATTTCTATGTACACTAGTTAGTATTTACCAAAAGCCAAAATAAGCAGCAAGTCAAAGAAATGTTAAAAGCCTTTCTATTATCTTTAGTAATAAGACAGGGATGCTCTAGGCATGGTGGCTCACGCCTGTAATCCCAGCACTTTGGGAGGCTGAGGTGGGCAGATCACGATGTCAGGAGATGGAGACCATCCTGGCTAACACGGTGAAACCCCATCTCTACTAAAAAAAATACAAAAATTTAGCCAGGCGTGGTGGTGGGGGCCTGTAGCCCCAGCTGCTCGGGAGGCTGAGGCAGGAGAATGGCGTGAACCCGGGAGGCGGAGCTTCCAGTGTGCTGAGATCTCACCACTGCACTCCAGCCTAGGGGTCAGAGCAAGACTCCATCTTAAAAAAAAAAAAAAAAAATACATATAAAACCTGCATGAATGGAGAGACATGATATGCTCTTAGATGGAAAGACTGTTGTATCATAATAATACAGATCCTTCTTGAATTAATAGATACAACATATGTTTATGTATTTATATATGTTACATATGTTTATGTATTAACATCAAAATCCAGGCAGGGCAGGATTGTTTGTTACTTTGCTTTTTGAAACACAATTAAATTGCACAAAAGTTAAAATGGAAGAAAAATGTGTAAGATTTGCCAAGAAAATCTTGTGAAAGAATGATAAGAGGGGTAGTTAGTATTTTATTAAAACCATATTCTAACCAGTAGTGAAAAAATAGATTATCCAATCAATGGATACCTGACTATCCATGAAAAAAAAATCTAGTCCTAGATATTTACCCAAGAGAATGAAAACATATCCATACAAAGCTTTGTATGTAAATGTTTATAACAATGTATTATTTTCATAATTGCCAGAAACTGGAAACAGCTCAAGTGTCCTTCAACTGAAAATGGTTAAGCAGATTGTAGTACATCCATACAATGGAATACTATTCAGCAATTCAAACGAACAAATTACTGATATGCACACAACAATATGGATCAGTCTCAAAAGAATTATGCTAAGTGAAAGAAGCCAGACTGAAGAGGCAGCGTACTATATTTTTCCATTTGTATGACTTCCTGGGAAAGGCAGAACTATAGAGGAGACATATCAGTTGTTGCTAGGGATTGGGAGTATAGGGAAGGTATTAACCACAAGGGATCATGAAGGAGCTTTTAGAAATGGTGAAAATATTATATATTTTTATTTTGATGCAAGTTATGACTGCATAAATTTGTTAAACTCAACATTTTACTGTATATAAATTATATATAAACTGAAGTTGAAAAAAAGGAATCCCTACCTCAAACCATAAACTGAAAAAATTTTAGATAGACTAAAAATGTAGGCAGGAAGCCCTAAAGGGAGAACCTGACTCAGGAATGAGAACAAATTTGTTGCCAGGACCTACCTTTTCTGCAAACCGAGCCTCAGATAGGACTGAACTTTAATCAATCCTTTTACAACTTGTACCAGTCTCACTTCCCCAAGGGGATGAATAATTATAAGGAATGTTTTATAAGGCCTAGGCAAGGCTTTAACAATCTATAAATGTAAGAAATAATTCATCTTCAATTTAAAGAAATATTCAAAACTATTCCACTTAGTGATGGATTCCTCAGAGTCTTAAATTTTATTTTCTGGTAATGAAACACAATTAAAATATAATTAATGAGTATATATTATATATAGAGAGAGAATATATATATATATA
>NW_016803181.1:2921820-2976820 GCF_001698545.2 Rhinopithecus bieti
GTTAGGGTTTTTAAAATTATTTATTTTATTTTCCAAAATATGATTATACTATACTTTTTTCTCTGAAATTTGTTTTTTCACTTCCTAAGTATGATCTAGACATCTAAATATGTATATATACAAGAATAAAATTAGGATGAGTTTAGAAGAATTATAGCAGAATATTTGTGGACCTTGCAGTGAGAGGATTTCTTAACTAAGTTAAAAGACACAAACGTAGATCTTCTGTATCTAAAAGATGCAAAAGCAAAATCATTTAAGCAATTCATTAGGTGGAAATATTAAAACACATAGGATATATTTATGAGAACAAGATAAACAAAATCTGCCACCAAAAAAGAGGAAAAGGAAAAGTAGGAAAAACAAATAGATGACAAACGTTAAAAAATATACAAATGTGCCAAAGGTCAAGAAAATCCAAATTAAAATTACAGATAATATTTTTCTGGTCCTTAAGGAGAACATCACACACCTGGGCCTATTGTGGGGAGGGGAGAGGGGGGAGGGATAACATTAGGAGATATACCTAATGTAAATGACGAGTTAATGGGTGCAACACACCAACATGGCACATGTAATACATATGTAACAAACCTGCACGTTGTGCACATGTACCCTAGAATTTAAAGTGTAATAATAATAAAACATTTTCTGGTCCTTATTGGCAAAATATATTTTTTTATATTGAATATATATATGTTGAATATATATAAATATATTTATGTTTAAAACTTTTAGATTAAACATATTTCTATAAACTTTGTGGTAGTTTGTTACTATAACAATTTAGCAAAGTCTATGGTTTATTTAAATATATGTATACTTGAACTTCTGGAAATTTATTTAACAAGTTAAATTATTTGTATAATAAAACAATTATTGGAATTTTAAAATTATTACCTAGCAATTAATATTATTAATTTAATTAATTAATTTACTTAGTAAAAAATTGTTAATTTTACATTCATTAAAATTTTTAAATCCATATTGGGTAAAATGAAATTTTAATAAAGTATAAATTCAGAGAAACATACATAAAAAGATATTGTAGCATTGTTTGCATTAGCAACAAAGAAAACAAAAACAAATTAAATATATATTATGATTATTATGTAACCACTAAAATGAATGAGACAGAACTATATACTTTCACTTAGAAGGATGTGTACATTACATAGATAAAAATGCAAATAGTTGAAAGTCATGCATATGTGATTTTATTTTTTATTAAATCAATGGAAATCTTAACTGCATATGTAGACATAAAGGATACTGTGGAGTCCTCCACGCAGATTCCCTCTTCAAGGCCATTCTGCAGTTGCTCAGATTATCAACTAATAATGACTCTGTGTTTTATACTTTTCTGAGAACTACTTCCAAAGATTGGCCAATAACTGATGTGGGGATACAAAATCCTAGCACTCTTCCCTGTAGAGTTTCTCTGTAAGTTTGACCAAGGCATCAGTTGCAGCTTCATCCAAGATCAGCTTGTTCTCCTGTCCAGTGCTGCCTTCCTGCCTTCCTTCAGTGGATATCTGAGAGGTGTATTCCAAAGTGCTCACTGAAAAGACCCTGCTGCATGCAACAGCCTGTCTCAGAGTCTGTATTTTGAGAGCTCACGTGAAAACAACCCATGTGTCTGCACAGGTTAATAAATGCAGAGGAGAAAGCACCAAAAAAAGATGCACAGGAAGTCATTTATACTAGATCAATAAGGGTGTAGGACTGGTGCAGAAGGGCAACCGAGAATATTTTATTTATCCCTTTATTGTTTTAATTATTAAATTTAGAGATTATTTCTTTTGTAATTTAAGGCACCGAGAAACTGCTTTGTGAACCATAGTGAATTATTCCTTGTGACATATAAGGAAGAAACAACATTCCTAGCATTTAATTCATTTTATCTGCTTTAAAAGAAACTTGTTCAAAGTTTCTTTTAAGTCACTCAGAAAAGTAAGTCATCAGCCTTCCCAAATGGACATATTCTGAACTTTTAATTTTATACTGGCAGAGAATGTGGTCAATAAATTATTGCTGTTTGTGAAACATTTGCTTCCATGGTTCTAACATATTTTAACTCACAGGGTTACTAGAATTTTTTTTCACATTGTTTGACAACCGAAATTAAACAAATCCGTTCAACTACAGAGCTAAATAGAAGGTTTACTACATGTGTCATTAGCACTATCCGTATAAGGTAACACAGTATGAGGTGTGGATTTTAAAACTATGATAAATTGAGAATACTGTTAGATGCACAAGAAAGTGTGACTTTAGGCCAGACATGTTCTTATTAGAAAAAAACTGACTCTATTTTATTTTATTAAGATAATTGGCATTATATGTTTTGAGTTGACATCTTTCAAATTATTTTATCAAATCAAAAATACATACCTTAGTTGAAATATATTTTAATTATCATGTCATTTAAATGTAGTATATGACATAAAAGATTGCTCTGGAGTAAGCTGCTAAGCATTTTTACCATTAAGAATATTATATTAGAATGAAGAAACATAATTTATTTGGTTATATATTGTGGCCCTTAACACATTTGCAACATTTTTGATACTTCAGTAGAAAACTCTTAGAAAAGTATAAAAACACATAACAATTGCTCAAAATGTTTAAAGATTAGCACATTAGAATATTCACATATATATAAAAATTTTAATGAGCACATGTTATTCATAATCACAACACTTAGATTATGTGTCATCACACCCAGCAGCCTGTAATCTTGTCATTGCCTTTTGTCTACTTTGCATTTATACAACTTCTTTCATTCAGACATATTCTAAGAATAAATACACAAAGAACTAGAAAGTTGTACAGCCTATAGCTGGGAAGAGATTGGAGATTCTTCATTTCCCCTTTAAAGCATATAGACTGCTGTCCACAGCAATGTTGAATACCAATTGAGTTGCATACTTCTGACAGCATTTTCATTTCCAATCCTATTTATGCCAGTAATAGTTATTGCAATTCCATAACTTAAATATATAAATATATAGAATTACATCTATAAATATATAAGATAAATAAGTAAAAGTATGTAAAGAAAGTTTCAATTTCTAAAAAATTGAAATTATGAATGTGTAAATGAAGACAAATTACTTTCTAGAAGAAGTAATCACTGTACATTGAGGTGTGCATGAGACAACTATAGAACATTAGAACCAAAATTTGTAAGAACCTAGAATAACAATTTACTTATATTCTTTTTGCAAATGTTCTTGAGGATCAGTTGGATCCTCACAGAGCACCGTGCCCAGCAACCAGTAAGTTCTCAATAAATGTAAGCTTATCTGTAAGGATATGTGGAGAACACTGTGAATCTGCATTATTCATTGCTCTCCAGCAATTTGCATTTTTTTCCGTCAAAAATCCCAGTTGTTTTTTAAGAAATAAAGGACTACATATGAAAAGTGACTAAGTTTAATATAATTTTATTAGTAGTATTGAGACTATGACATGTTGAACCTTCACACTTTAAAAACTAAGAACAGAAAATATGAAAATACTATCTATGAAACACATTCTAAATGTATGCTACATTTCTTTTCATAGTTCATAATATGTGAAAAAAATTCTAAGATATGCCCTCTGATTATGTGTATAGATTAATGGCATAATACAGCTGAAATTAGGAAGCAACTGTAAAATCCAGTTTTATTATGACTCTTTAATGTAAACAAAATTTTGAGGATTACTGAAGTCACAAAACTGTTTCCTAAATCATTTTCTTTTTGAAAAATGATAGATTCAAGGGGTACATGTACAGTTTTGTTACACTGCATATTGATGAAGTCTGGACATTTAATGTACCCATCACCCAAATGATGAACATTGTACCCAAGAGGTAATTTTTCAACTCTCTCTCCCTGCTTTTGGAGTCTCCAGTGTCTATTATTTCTCTCTATGTGTTCATGTTTACCCATTGTTTAGCTCCCACTTATAAGTGAGAATATGCAGTGTTTGATTTTCTGTTTCTGAGTTATTTCCCTCAGCATAATGGCCTCCAGCTTGATCTATGCTGCTGAAAAAGGCATGATTGTATTCATTTTCATGGATGCATAGTATTCTGTGATGTATATATTCCACATTTTCTTTATCCAGTCATCCATTGATGGACACTAAGGTTGATTCCATATCTTTGCTAATGTGACTAGTGCTGCAATTAACATACAAGTGCAGGTGTCTTTTTGATATAATGATTTAAATAGATGATTTATTAATGTAAAATAAATGATTTATTTTCCTTTGCGTAGATACACAATAATGGGATTGTTTGGTTGAATGGTGGTACTATTTTTAGTTTTTTGAGAACTCTCCATATGGTTTTTTATAAAGGTTGAACTAATTTACATTCTCACCAACAATGTACAAGCATTCCCTTTTCTCTGCATCCTCACTAACATCTGTTATTTTTTGACTTTTTAATAATAGCCATTCTGACCCATGTGAGATGGTATTTCATTGTGGTTTTGATTTGCATTTTTCTGAACATTAATTATGTTGAGCATTTTCATGTTTGTTGGCTGCTTGTATGTTAAATCATTCTTTTTTACTTAAAACAAACATATTTTAAACCCATTTATGTCCACTTTTTTTTTCCTTTCAGAAACAGTAAGAGATGATAAGCCCTTAAGTTATACACTATGACTTGTTTTAAAAAAACAAATTTCAAAAAGGATAGGAAATACTGTAGGCATCCAGTGTATGCATATTTGAAATGGTACTCATTTATAAAATATATGGTTCACTATAATCACCCCTTTACAAAAAAAAAAAAAAAAAAAAAGAGTGTTGGCCAGGCATGGCGACTCATGCTTGTAGTCCCAGCACCTTGGGGCTGAGGCAGGAAGATCATTTGAGCCAAGGAGTTCCAGGCTTCAGGGAGCTGTGATTGTGCCACCCCATTTCAGCCTAGGCAAACAAATGAGACACTGTCTCTAAACAAATACTCTTTATTAAAAACAATCATGGAATTTCCAATTCAATTTCAAATGTCAGTGAAATGTTGCCTCTTTCCAGATTGGCCAACAGTGTTTGCATGACTTTGGTAACAACTCTAAATACTTCCAGCTTTGTTTTTAGCTATGGCTGAAGAATAATTTTTATGCATATACATCAAAGGAAAAATTGAGTCCTATAAATTACCAGGAAGAGTCTTTTGGATTTTAAACTTACCGTTTCTACTATATATTACTTAAAATGATTTTAAATTTTTTAGTGAAAAAATGCTATTAAGTCTGTGCAGTTTGGCATCAAGGAAATGAACGTCATCTGTCTGTTTGGTAATGTAATTTCTTCTTATTAGTCTTTACTGAGTGTATGCTAAGGCAATTATTCTTGTTGATACCACCTGCTGTATGCAATAGAAAATCCGTATATTCCTTATGTGGAACTAGATAATCCTAAATTTAGACCACCTGTATATTCTTAGGAATAAAGGATGTGAACTAGTACAACCGCTATGGAAAACAGTGTGGAGATTCCTTAAAGAACTAAAAGTAGATCTGTCATTTGATCCACCAATCCCACTCCTGGATGTCTACCCAGAGGAAAAGAATTATTAATGAAAAAGATATTTGCACATACACGTTTATGATGGCACAATTTGCAATTGCAAAAATATGGAACCAGCCCAAATGCCAATGCCGATTAATCAACGAGTAGATAAAGAAAATGTGATACACACACACACACACACACACACACACACCCCATGGAATACTACTCAGCCATAAAAAGAAGTGAAATAATGGCATTAGCAGCAACCTGGATGGAATTGAAGACCATTATTCTAAGTGAGGTAACTCAGAAATGGAAAACCAAACATCATGTATTCTCACTCATAAGTGGGAGCTAAGCTATGAGGATGCAAAGGCATAAGAATAATACATTGGACTTTGGGGACTCAGGGGAAAGGGCGGTAGAGGGGTGAGGGATAAAGACTACACATTGGGTACAGTGTACACTGCTCAGGTGATGGGTGCACCAAAATCTCAGAAATCACCACTGAAAAACTTATCCATGTAATCAAACACCACCTGTTCCCCCAAAACCTGTTGAAATAAAAAATAAAAATAAAAGGAATAAAGGTTCTGTAACCAGTTAGATTATTATTTGTTAAAATTTCCTGATTTCACTGATTCTAGCAATTAGCTTAACACAAAATATTATAAAAGAATAAATTTTCTTTAAAAAGAGTTGTTTGAAAAAAAGGAACCTTAATGTAGCTGATACGATTTTTTTCAGATTGTACAATGTTGATTAAATAATACAAATGTCAACAGATTTTTGTCTCTATTATTAAATCAAGCAGCTGCAAAATTAGTATTTTGTTTTCCTTATTCTCTAATCTGCATGATAGAAAGAAGAAAGATAGTTTAGCAATAAAAAATTATTTTCTCTAAGTAAACATCAAGATTATTTAACTCAATAGACTCATTTTCCTGGCCAAAATTAATAGTGATAACTGATAATAACCTTGAAGAATAGCATACAACCTTTCTTCTCTATGAGCTCTATTAAACTGGGAAGATACAAATATATTCACATCCATCATTTCTGATTACATTATTTGAAAGCCTGGTTTATAGAGGGAAAATTGTAGAAAAGAACTTCGCTTATTATTGCTTTACAAACAGTATAGATACATCTTTAAAAAACATTCTATAAGGCTTTGAAGCATAAAGATATTTCAAATTTTCAAAGAAATTTATTAAGAATTCTTTTCTCAAAATACCCATTTCATTTTAATATTGTACCCTATTGTAAACCATACCTGACAGTATCGAGTGTAGGCCATTACACAAATCCATAATGCTAAAAGGAATTGGACTATGGACTAATCTGTCTTTTTCAAGCAACTGACCTCTAGGGCACTGTGAACTTTTATCAGGGAAATTAGCTTTCTCTCTCTCTCTGTCTCTCTCTCTCTCTCTCTCTCTCTTTAGAGATGGGGTCTTTGTTGTCCAAGCTAGTCTCGAACTCCTGGATTCAAGCGATCCTCCCCGTTCAGCCTCACAAAGTGTTGAGATTACAGGCATGAGCCACCACAGCCAGCTTTCTGAAGTGAAAATATTCGACATCCAAAAATACTAGTTTCCTGAATGGGTTAGAGGGGAAGTTCAGGGCAGATGGGAATAACACAACTATCTTAACATGGTCATGGCTGGAATGTGATGGTGGAGTCAAGAATTTTTCATCCATGGTTTACTATGGAAAGAAAGTATAAAATCACTATCTGTATGTTCTCCTCATCAGAACGTTGGCAACTTCACAGGTTGTGCTGTTCATATTCCCTCCTCTGATGTCACAGAAAGACTCACTATACCTTGTCAAATCGGGTTTGGTAGCCAGGCTTTAGATACTGTCACCTCTGCCACTGTCACACTTTATAGTCAAATACTATCACCACTGCCACTATCACATCTTATAGTCAGAGAGACCTTCCTAATTTTAAAAGCACTATACCTAGAGTAAACATATGACCCTGTTTGCCCCAGGTAGTCCTGGTTTATGGATATTGTACCAGTATAATTAACAGTATCTCCCTCCTGCAGTCTCAAACTTGTCCTGGTTTAGATGATAAAATTTAGTCACACTAACTTAACAAGCATTCATTCACATGGTCAGTCTATGAATCCCAAGGATCTACCAGAAAAATGACATGGATTTTATGTAACAGATGAGAAAACTGAGGCCGTGAGAGTTATTGAACCTGAACTAGGACTTTTGGCTCATTTTCATGACTTTTCCTCTCAACATACTAAGTGTATAGAGCTGGGTCCAGAGTGCTTCAAGAACTACTACTCAGGCAGAAGAGCTGCTGTCCTGATGTCTTGTAGTCTACTTAAAATAAGTTTATTCTCCATAGACTATAGAGATTGCCCCTGAATTCTTATTTGGGGTGTGTGTGTGTGTGTGTGTGTGTGTGTGTGTGTGTGTGTGTGAGAGAGAGAGAGAGAGAGAGAGAGAGAGAGAGAGAGAGAGAGATTGGTCAGATCCTTATGGGCCAAAGAGAATCTGATAACAGCCCACACTGCCAGCCTTCTGAATTTCACAATGCCACAAAATAGACCCAAGAACTCCCAGATGTACTGGCAGCTGTTCTGAACACTATACCCCTAGGTGCCTGATTCCTGGATTTAGCCAATAGGAACTATACTAATCCTGCCCCACCAAGTTTGTGACACATATTGTGACCCCCAAAAATGTCAAGTACAGAGTTAGGTAACAGAGTAGTTTCTCTGTGTGCACAGTCTTATGCAGTGAAAGCTTTATAATCACAGGATCTTGCCTTTCCCCCTAGTTTTGCCCATTTTCATTCTGTTTTAGAAAATGAGTGTTTACTATCATGGTTTAAACAGTTGCAAGATAAAAGCAAATGTTAAACAATAATTCAGCTATTTTGAATTTGCCTAGGAGGAGATATTTTAATTTGCTAATTTTTAGAGTTGATGCTATTTCACAATTAAAAATAATTTCAAAAGTAATAGCACAGCTTAAAAGAAGAAAGAGTACAAAAATAATTTATTAGGAAACAAGTAGATGCATTTGAAAAGAAAAAAGCGTTTAATTACCATCTTAGTATAATTGTGCAGTGATCATCCCAATGGCTATTTACTATCAAATGATTTTTAAATATTAAATATTAATGCCATTTAAATGCAATAAGGGTTGATGGAGAATATTTTTTTATTTTTCTTTTTTTTTTTTTTTTTTTTTTTTTTTTTTTTTTTTTTTTTTTTTTTTTTTTTTTTTTTTTCATCTTTATTCAAGAGTCATGCTACTTTAAAAAGTCGTCATTAGAGCTAATAAGAAATTATATTGGAACTACTCTACATTTAAATGAAGATAAATCAATTATTGAAGCAAGGAATTTTTTTCATTATTGTAATGATTATTGGAATAAATTTAGTTCTTCAATGCTGCCTAATGATATCTTCAATAACAAAATTTGCATAGACTTAATTTTACTAGGAACTCTTTAAATGTGCTTACAATGTCTTTTTTCGGAAAAAATATTTTAAAAAATTATCATGCAGTACTGGAATGCTTTAAATGCCAGATGCAGTTATCCTCAATACCCTGGAAACCAAAATTAGATTCAGAATCAATACACTGTACTATCCATTTAACATCTAGTACACCAAACACTAACAACATTTATGAAAGAGTAACAGACTCTAAAAGGTTAAGCTGGTTAAACCGATCAATATACCAAAGCAGTATTATAGAAAGTAGACTTTTGTATATCAGTGGCTTCCTCAGTTGTGACCCACAGACGCTATTTCTCTTTTAGAAGAATATCACTTGGAATTTCTTTTGAAATTCACATGAAACTCCCTTTAGTGAGGCAGGAAGCACAGGCACCTGCTGGCAGTATCATACACTTTGAACATCTCACCTTTTGTAGAGAACAAACCAGGGCAAATATAAAATCGGTGTTTGCTGCCTTGCTGATTAAATCCTGGTGTAAATTATAGAATCATTACTTTTATTACTGTTAAGTGCACATTACGTACCAAGAATTTGGAAAACAAAACTTCATATGCATTATCTCATTTGATCCTTGCAATCATCTTTCTCATCTTCCTGATGAGGAAGCAGACAGAGAGTAAATGTCACAGATCAGGGTTCCACTGGCCACGCCAGAACCCCCCACTTGGTCTATCTGATGCCGGAGACCTAACTAACTCTACGCAAGCGTGTCATATTTTAATCTGCAGCAATCCCAGGAACTCAAGACTCTCTGAATCAACAAAACAATAAAATTAAGTAATGATGAAAATTTGTCATTAGGCCTCTCTCTACACACACACATATACACTCTTTAGATTAATCAATAGAAACAGGACCCCAAAAAGTTCTGAACATCGATCTACACATGAAAATTTTGAAATACACCCCCAAAATGATACTTCATTAAATGTCTTCACATGTTCTATAACTTCTAATCCAGGCACTGCAAGATAATACTGGTGTCCTGTAGATCTGGCCATCAGAAGGTGATGTGTTCGCCTCAGTGACTAATCCACTGCACTCCATGCAAATCCATGTTACTCCCTTCTAAGGCTGGAGTGATCCCAGTGGAATCTTGATACCTTGATAGAGCTGATCAGTTATACATTGAGTTACCAATAATACCTAACATACTGATGCTTGAAAACAGCTAGCCAGAAAGATAGACAGATTGGATGACTGAATGGATGGATAGATGGATGGATGGATGGATGGGTGGGTGGATGCGTGGATGGGTGGATGGGTGGATGCGTGGGTAGATGGATGGATGGATGGATGGATGGATGGATGGATGGATGGATGGATAGATATAGATAGATTAGATAGATAGATAGATAGATAGATAGATAGATAGATAGATATAGAGAGATAGTTTAGTTTATTACTTAAAAATACAACTTTCATGTCGATATGCTTTCTTAGTGTGAAGAAAGGGGTTGAGTTTCAGCTAACCTTTAGGGAATTTGCTTATCAAGAGTCCATCAATAACGTTTGTTTTATTTTATGTGTGTTTTCTACATCAGAAAAAAGGTTTACCACAGTGACTCAAGGAAAATCAAACAGGAGTAAGACATTTTCTACTTGGACTTGGGGAACCAGCAAACTCATTCAGGTACAATCAAGAACAAACCGATTAAATTGAATAAAGGTAGGTTATATTATGTTTATATTTATTCATTATATTGTTTGGAAATGTTATGATTTACATTTCAAATTACTGCTTTATTGACCATGACTGCAAAGACTAAGACTTTTCTGGTATAAATAGAAAATTGTCTGAGCTCACATGCTCCTAAGAAATCCAATTCATGAATACACGGTAATGTATAGGAATACATTTATATTGATGGGAATAAATCTGGATGACATAAAAGGGAATAATATATTGTATAAGATTATATTAATCTTGGGTTTTTTTTTTTTTCTGCTAACTCCTAGGAAGTACATGATTACACTTTCAGTAACAAAATTCTCTATAGATGTGCTTAAATACAGAAGTACTTAGTGACAATTTTTAGGTATATCATACTTCACTCAGCTGACAGTATTTTATGTTAATAAAAATAAATTGATAAAGAAGCTAAGCAGACAAAAAAAGTGATGTAAACATTTGCTGTTATAGTCCTTTTTCTACTTAGAAACTGGCAAATCTAGCTACTATGGTTTGGCTCAGTGTCCCCACCCAAATCTCATGTGGAATGTATTGGAGAAGGAGTCTGGTGGGAGGTGATTGGATCATGGGGGTGAATTTCCTCCTTGCTGTTCTCGTGAATGTGAGTAAGTTCTCATGACAACTGATGGTTTAAAAATGTGCGGAACTTCCCCCTGCTCTCTTTCTCTCTCTCCCCTGCCACCATGTGAAGAAGGTCCTTGTTTCCCCTTCACCTTCCACCATGATTGTAAGTTTCCCGAGGCCTCTCAGTCATGCTTCCTGTTAAGCCTGTGGAACCGTGAGTCAGTTAAATCTGTTTTCTTCATAAATTACTTAGTCTCAGGTATTTATTTATACCAGCATGAGAATGGACTAAGACACTAGCCAAGTCCAATACTCTGAGATACAAAACTAGGCATGTGAGCACCAAGGCAGGAGTCAGAAGGTCTGAACCCAAGCCTGACCCCACCACTTATTAGCTGAGTAATCTTTAGAAATTCCCTTGATTTTTCTGATTCTTCGTGTTATAATCTGTGCAAAAGGGGGATTTAAAAGTATACTTATATGCTAAAATTATTAATAAGGACCTTAAATTTTAAATTAAGTAATGTAAAATTATTCAGGAAATGTTTGAATGATTATTTATAAAATATATTTGATAGATTTGTCTTCCATTTTTTACCCCCAACCAAATTTTTTTCCTCTTGATAAAGACAATAGAGAGTGGACATATATTGAATTATATCAGTACATTTATACAACACAGAAATTCTGCAAAGGAAGTCATTACCATCATGTCCATTTCATAGAGAAAAGCAATGAGGCCTAACACTACTGACATTCCAGTAGTTAAGCAGTTTTGTAAAGACAATATGGGAATTAATATTTTAGTGCTTCCTAAGTTTTAGCCCTATGGAAGCATGTTACTTTTCCGTTGGTTATTCATGTCTGTCTCCTTCACATGACCATGAACCCTGTAAGGCACATTTTAAAATTTCACCTAGCATTTGTCTCAATGCTTGGGGCATCATGGTTACTATTACTAAAGTTTGTGTAACTTGTTAGACACTGTTTTTGATACAAAGAAAAAATCACCAGTGACCTGTGATCTGCAGACCTCTCCCATCTTAAGAGCACAGCTGCCCGGTGGTTACACCAGCTTTGGACATTGAGTGGGCAACAGCATGACAGATGGGAGCAATATGGGAAAAGAAGCTCAAAATTATGAGCTATATGTGCTACTGTATTTCCTCATAGCTATTAATTTCCTTCCCTAATCCACTGAGTTAACAATCTTAGATGCTGCTGGCCACCCGTTTCCAGTTTTCCTGAGGACTTATCGCTTAGTTTCTTTTTCCATGAGAACAGCAGATTATCTCAAGTGAAGATGTTGTTAGCTTTTTCAAGTTTTTCCTTGCACTGAGCTCACTCACTGTCCTAGTTCTACTGTCTACTCTTTGTATTGTCTGCATGCCATTGTCATGCAGCAGCAGGGTTTTAGGAATTCCTAAACGTATAAATCCCCAACATTAAAAGGCAGATTTTTTACAAATAAGTTCATCATGATATAATAGTCACTAGAGATAATAGATTCACAGAGGCCCTTTCATATTAATTCCCTTCTGCTATCAAATGTAAGAAACATCAGCTGGGGCTGGTTTTAGAATTATTATCCCATCGCTTACTGACGAAGAGTTTGGCCACTTACACTACCAGCGCATAATGAGCTAATATATATGAAAATGTGTAGTGTAGTGTTTGACACATGATCGATTTCCTTCTTTCCTAGTCACAGGCTTGTCACTTAGATTTTGTCCCTTCCTATGAATATTAACCACTGTTTATGTAAACATTTTTTTAAAAGTTTGTATCTTTCCAGACTTTGATAATGGCTAGAAACCACATGTATAAAGTTTTCCATCTATCGATTTGTCATACTTACATTTATTTCGTCTGAATTTCATTCTTTTACTTTAGTGTCAAATCATCGAGTGCCTTTGAGTTCTATTATAAGGATTTGTCCATACTGTCAAAGCTAGTCATACTGTTAAGGATCAACTCTGCTGCTAACGATAACCAAGATTTTGAGTTCTAATCCTGATAAAAATAATAAACTAGAGTAAGACAAACACATTGAAAAATTTTAAAATGTGATAGATTACAAAGTTTCACACTACAACTTAACTGGCATGGTAGAGAAGGGACATTGAAGTATAATTTAAATTTCAATTATTTGAAGACCAACCAATTTATGTGGATAAATTGCCTTAGAAAGGGACACTACTCGTAAAAGTGGGATTTTGTCTCCCAGACAATTTCACTATAACTCTTAGTGTGTTAGTCGATTTCTTGGTTACAGTAATTTAGAAAAATAGCAAGTGCCCAATAGTGAAACCAAAATTTCAACATTGATGTTTTTGAAAGACGTCTCATAAGAACACAGTGACCATAAAGCTAGATATATGGTAGACCCAAAGAATTTGCTGCCTCTTTTCTACTCATTCTCTTACTCTTGGTGTGATTGTATTTTTTTAAATTTCATCATTCAACCTCCCCTATATGTATAATCCCCACTCTCTAGGCTGAGAATCCATTCCACTCCGCAGTGTTCACCCATGCCTAGTAACAGATATGCTCAGTAAACAACATTCTGTGTCACTTGTTCCCATGCAATATTGTTTACAAACAGAAAAATCCCATGAACCAAGTTACTGAAAGATCAAGTGTGTAGTGAAAAATAAGAATTCTCCTTTCTGATATCCAGAGTCAGGCAGTAGGGAATATAAAAGATATACATAAAAAAATACAAAGTACTTGGAAGCATGAGATATTTCGCAAATCTGTTTCTGTTACCATCTCTATATTTTTAAATAGCTACATTTTTTTATGAAATCATTCTTAGAGACACCTTCATGAGAAATACTCTTTGTTTTTCATATTCAAATGAGAATTATTTTTTCCTCCACAGAGCACAACCATTTATTGTCTTTGCAATAATCGGATATCTGACAAATTCTTTGGGCCCATTGCACAGATGTAGGCAATAAAACATTGACAGACTGTAACTAGGTTAGGTTCAGAGGTGATACTAGTTACTGAAATTCACTTTTATAATTCCCTATTTTATGAAATAAGTCTTTGGGAGAAGCCTTCTTGATGTGGCATATATCATATCACACTGTTTTGACAAGAAGGGAAACATATCTAAATTAAATCACTGCCATAGTCAAACCTACTAGAAATGCTTTGTCAGCAATGACAAAGTTTTCATATTTGATTTAAGTTATAAAATTGCAGAATTTCAAGCTGAAAGGGACCACAGAGGTAATGTAATCCACCTCATCATTTCCCAAATGAGGAGACTTGATTCACAAAGAAGTGATGCAAATTACCCAAGTAGATACTGTAAATATTTTAAATATTTTACACAAACCCATAATTTTATACATGGTTAAAGTGACATAATTTTGTACATGGGTAAGCCAGAGAGAATAAGTGACTCCTTCAATGCTGCCTGAGTGATTAGAAGGCAAAAGAATCTAGATCTCCAGAATATTAGTCTTAGGCTTTTATTTAAATGTTTATTTCCTTTGTGCCAGGTAATTTACCAAGTACCTTACCAACATTATCTCCATTAATCCTCATAAAAACACTATGGTAAGTACTATTATTATTCAAGAAGGAACCTGAGACTTACTGAAATTAAATGACTTCCATGGATCAGAGCCAGGACTCAAAGCCAGGTCTGTCTTAATAGAAAGCTCTCAACAAGCATGGCCAAATAACATAAAATGTGAGCTACATATGTGATTTTAAAATATTTTGTTTTAAGCATATTTTAAAAGTGAAAAAAAGAAACAAGTGACAATTTCATTTTAATAATACATTCCATTTAATCCAATATGTCTAAGATATTATTTCAGCATATATTAAATATAAAAAATTATTATATCACGTTCTTTTCTTTGAACCGTTTGCTTATGTTACATCTCAATTTAAACAAGCCACATTTCAAGTGTTCAGTAGGCAGATCTGGTTAGTAGCTACCATATTGGACAGTGTAACTCCAGATGCTTACGTTCAGTTGTCCATCAACACTAGTTTAACTACATGAATGTTGATGCAACTACAGGACAAATGATCAATCAATCAGACTTTATTTTGTTGTATTTAGCTCTTGCCTGGATATCACATTCAATATTGCACTGCCTGGTCCAAGTCAGATCACACTAATCTGTGACCGCTTGCCTGCATCTCCCAATGAACTACTTCCGTCGTTACTGTATGTACAATGAAAGGTCACCAGGAAAAAACAAAAACTTGACCTAAGGCTCGGACATTCTCTGTCCTCACAGCAGAGAACCCCATCCCAAGAAAAGCCTCTATGAAGTAAGTGCCATATCAAAAGGAACCAGTTCAGTATCAAGAAATTCAAAAATGCAGGTAGTTTTTACGTACCTTAATTCTGCTGACTCTGCTCTCAAAGTGCCCCTTTTACCAGATAACAAGCAGTAGATATGTTTTGACTCAGATGGTTTTCCAACTTTGGAAGAAAGTTGCAACTCATTTAGATGAAGGGGGAGGGGCTCAGCATTAAGCTTATGTTGAGCATCCATCTCTACCTCATTTCTCAAACTCTGGACAGCAATTAACATCACCAGCTGACAATGCTTGTTCTCATTCAACACCATTTTCAACACTGGGAAGCCATATACATAATGAGAAGAAACAGGAAGATTGTTGGGAAGCTCACTAATAAAAAAATAAATAAATACAAGGTGCAAAGTGAGGAAAGATAATTTTATGAGCCAAATCTGTAAGTAATGAAAAACAACTATTTCATAAACTCCATGAGCTCATATTTCTACATTATCTAATTCCTATTACTTTCCAAAACCTGTAATTTATTCATGTAAATCTAAGTACTGTGTTTTACTGATAAGAAAGCCTAAAGAGACTGGAAACTGTTCTAAAATTTCTTAAAACTTCATTTAAGAATGAAGTACAGTATCTGCCATTGATCTGCCTTTTTTATTATTATTATACGTTAAGTTCTGGGATACATGTGCAGAACATGCAGGTTTGTTACATAGGTATACATGTGCCATGGTGGTTTGCTGCACCCATCAACCCGTCATCTACATTAGGTATTTTTCCTAATGCTATTCCTCTCCTAGACCCTCACCCCCCGAGAGTCCCCTGTGTGTGATGTTCCCCTCCCTGTGTCCTTGTGTTCTCATTGTTCAACTCCCACTTATGAGTGAGAACATACGATGCTTGGTTTTCTGTTCCTGTGTTAGTTTGCTGAAAATGATGGTTTCCAGCTTCATCCACGTCCCTGAAAAGGACATGAACTCATCTTTTTGTGGTTGCATAGTACCCCATGGTGTCTATGTGCCACATTTTCCGTATCCAGTCTATCGATGGGCATTTGGTGGGTTCCAAGTCTTTACTGTTCTGAAGAGTGCTGCAGTAAACATATATGTGCATGTGTCTTTATAGTAGAATGATTTATAATCCTTTGGGTATATACCCAGTAATGGGATCGCCACACTGTATTCCACAATGGTTGAACTAATTTACATTCTCACCAACAGTGTAAAACCATTCCTATTTCTCAACATCCTCTCCAGCATCTGTTGTTTCCCAACTTTTGAATGATCGCCATTCTAACTGGAATGAGATGCTATCTCATTATGGTTTTGATTTGCATTTCTCTAATGATCAGTGATGTTGAGTTTTTTTCTTGTTTGTTGGCCACATAAATGTCTTCTTTTGAGAAGTCTCTGTTCATATCCTTCACCTACTTTTGGATGAGGTTTTTTTTTTTTCTTGTAAATTTAAGTTTCTTGTAGATTCTGGATATTAGCCCTTTGTCAGATGGATAGATCGCAAAAATTTTCTCCCATTATGTAGGTTGCCTGTTCACTCTGATGGTAGTTTCTTTTGCTGTGCAGAAGCTTTTTAGTTTAATTAGATCCCATTTGTCAATTTTGGCCTTTATTGCCATTGCTTTTGGTGTTTTAGTCATGAAGTCTTTGCCCATGCCCATTTCCTGAATGGTATTGCCTAGGTTTTCTTCTAGGGTTTTTATGGTTTTAGGTCTTACGTTTAAGTCTTTAATCCATCTTCAGTTAATTTTTGTGTAAGATTTAAAGAAGGGGTCCAGTTTCAGTTTTCTGCATATAGCTAGCCAGTTTTCCCAACACCATTTATTAAATAGATGTTGAGGCAGGCAGAAGGGAAAAGTGACGAGACTGCAGGGAATGCTGGGAGATTCCCAAGAATGCCTCTCCCATACCAGAAGCCCCCAGGGCTGTCCCAGATGGACTGTAATGCCTCAGACTTTTTTAGCAGGTTACCTGGGTATCTAACAGAATACTCCCACAAGCGAAAATGTGGCCCCAGGGTGGCCTGGGTGGGCCGCAGGGACTCAGGGGTATGTTGAGGCAGGTAGAGGGGGGAAGTGGCAAGACCACTTTGTCAGGTTTGTCAAAGATCAGACCATTTTAGATGTGTGGCGTTATTTCTGAGACCTCTGTTCTGTTCCATTGGTCTATGTATCTGTTTTGGTACCAGTACCATGCTGTTTTGGTTACTGTAGCCTTGTAGTATACTTTGAAGTCAGGTAGCGTGATGCCTCCAGCTTTGTTCTTTTTGCTTAGAATTGTCTTGGCTATATGGGCTCTTTTTTGGTTCCACATGGAATTTATAGTAGATTTTTTCTAATTCTGTGAAGAAAGTCAATGGTAGGTTAACGGGGATAGTATTAAATCTATAAACTACTTTTGGCAGTATGGCCATTTTCATGATATTGACTCTTCCTATACATGAGCATGGAACGTTTCTCCATTTGTTTGTATACTCTTTTATTTTGTTGAGCAGTGGTTTGTAGTTCTCTTTGAAGAGATTCTTCACATCCCTTGTAAGTTGATTTCCTAGGTATTTTATTCTCTTTGTAGCAATTGTGAATGGGAGTTCACTCATGATTTGGCTCTCTCTTTGTCTATTATTGGTATATAGAAATGCCTGTGATTTTTGCACATTGATTTTGTATCCTGAGACTTTACTGAAGTTACATATCAGCTTAAGGAGATTTTGGGCTGAGACAATGGGGTTTTCTGAATATACAATCATGTCATCTGCAAACAAAGACAATTTGACTTCCTCTCTTCCTAATTGAATACCTTTCTTTCTTTCTTCTGCCTAATTGTCCTGGCCACAACTTCCAATGCTACGTTGAATAGGAGTGGTGAGAGAGGGCATCCTTGTCTTGTGCAGGTTTTCACAGGGAATGCTTCCAGCCTTTGCTCATTCAGTATGATATTGACTGTGGGATTGTCATAAATAGCTCTTGTTATTTTGAGATACATTCCATCAATACCTAGTTTGTTGAGAGTTTTTAGCATGAAGCAGTGTTGAACTTTGTCAAAGGCCTTTTCTGCATCTATTGAGATAATCGTGGTTTTTGTGATTGGTTTTGTTTATGTGGATTACATTTATTAGTTTGCATATGCTGAACCAGCCTTGCATCTCTGAGATGAGGCAGAGTTGATCATGGTGAATAATCTTTTTGATGTTCTGCTGGATTCTCTTTGCCAGTATTTTACTGAGGATTTTTGCATCGATGTTTATCAGGGATATTGGCCTGAAATTTTCTTTTCTTGTTGTGTCTCTGCCAGGTTTTGGTATCAGGATGATGCCAGCCTCATAACATGAGTTAGAGAGGAGTCCCTCTTTTTCTATTGTTTGGAATAGTTTCAGAAGGAATGGTAGCAGCTCATCTTTGTACCTCTGGTAGAATTCAGCTGTGAGTCTGTCTTGTCCCAGGTTTTTTTTGCTTGGCAGACTATTAATTACTGCCCCAATTTCAGAACTTGTTATTGGTCTATTCAGGGATTCGACTTCTTCCTGGTTTAGTCTTAGGCGGGTATATGTGTCCAGGAATGTATCCATTTCTTCTAGATTTTCTAGTTTGTTTGAATAGACGTGTTTATAGTATTCTCTGATAGTAATTTGTATTTCTGTGGGATCAGTGATGATATCCCCCTTATCATTTTTTTATTGTGTCTATTTGATTATTCTCTGTTTTCTTTTTTATTACTCTGGCTAGCAGTCTTTTTTTTTTTTTTTTTTTTTTTTNTCTTTTCAAAAAAACAACTCCTGGATTCGTTGATTTTTTGAAGTTTTTTTGTGTCTCTGTCTTCTTCAGTTCTGCTGTGATCTTAGTTATTTCTTGTCTTCTAGACAAGAAATGTCTGCTAGCTTTTGAATTAGGTTGCTCTTGCTTCTCTAATTCTTTTCATTGGGATGTTAGGGTGTCGATTTTAGATCTTTCCTGCTTTCTCCTGTGGGCATTTTGTGCTATAAATTTTCCTCTAAACACTGCTTTAGCTGTGTGTCCCAGAGATTCTCACACGTTGTGTCTTTGTTCTCATTGGTTTGAAAGAACTTATTTATTTCTGCCTTCATTTCGTTATTAACCCAGTAGTCATTCAGGAGCATGTTGTTCAGTTTCCATGTAGTTGTGCAGTTTTGAGTGAGTTGCTTAATTCTGAGTTCTAATTTGATTGCACTGTGGTCTGAGAGACTCTGTGTTATGATTTCCATTCTTTTGCATTTGCTGAGGAGTGTTTTACTTCCAGTTATGTGGTCAATTTTAGAATAAGTGTAATGTGGTGCTGAGAAGAATATATATTCTGTTGATTTGGGGTAGAGAGTTCTGTAGATATCTGTTAGGTCTGCTTGATCCAGAGCTGAGGTAATTTTACGTCTCGTTGACCTGTCTAATATTGCCAGTGGGGTATTAAAGTCTCCCACTATTACTGTGTGGGAGTCGAAGTCTCTTTGTAGGTCTCTAAGAACTTGCTTTATGAATCTGGGTGCTCCTGCATTGGGTGCATATATATTTAAGATAGTTAGCTCTTCTTGCTGCATTGATCCCTTTACATTATATAATGTCCTTCTTTGTCTTTTTTTATCTTTGTTGGTTTAAAGTCTGTTTTATCAGAGACTAGGATTGCAACCCCTGCTTTTTTTTTTTGCTTTCCATTTGTGTGGTAAATATTCCTCCATCCCTTTATTTTGAGCTTATGTGTGTCTTTGCATGTGAGATGGGTCTCCTGAATACAGTACACCAATGGGTCTTGACTCTTTATCCAGTTTGCAGTCTGTGTCTTTTAATTCGGGCATTTAGTCCATTTACATTTAAGGTTAATTTAACATTGTTATGTGTGAATTTGATCCTGTCATTATGATATTGGCTGGTTATTTTGCCCATTAGTTGATGCAGTTTTTTCATAGTATTGATGGTCGTTACAATTTGGTTTGGTATGCTTTTGCAGTGGCTGGTACCAGTTTTTCCTTTCCATATTTAGTGCTTCCTTCAGGAACTCTTTTAAGGCAGGCCTGGTGGTGACAAAATCTCTCAACATTTGCTTGTCTGTAAAGGATTTTATTTGTCCTTCACTTATGAAGCTTAGTTTGGCTGGGTATGAGATTCTGGGTTGAAAATTCTTTTCTTTAAGAATGTTGAATATTGGCCCCCGCTATATTCTGGCTTGTAGGGTTTCTGCAGAGAGATCTGCTATTAGTTTGATGGGCTTCCCTTTGTGGGTAACTTGACCTTTCTCTCTGGCTGCCCTTAACATAGTTTCCTTCATTTCAACCTTGGTGAATCTGATGATTATGTGTTTTGGGGTTGCTCATCTCAAGAAGTATCTTTGTGGTATTCTCTGTATTTCCAGAATTTGAATGTTGGCCTGTCTTGCTAGGTTGGGAAAGTTCTTCTGGATAATATTCTTAAGATTGTTTTCCAACTTGGTTCCATTGTCCCTGACACTTTCAGGTACACCAGTCAAGCGTAGATTTGATCTTTTCACACAGTCCCATATTTCTTGGAGCCTTTGTTCATTCCTTTTCATTCTTTTTTCTCTCATCTTGTCTTCTTGCTTTATTTCAGTAGGTTGATCTTCAGTCTTTGATGTCTTTTCTTCCACTTGAACAATTCGGCTATGGATACTTGTGTATGCTTCAGGAAGTTCTGATGCTGTGTTTTTCAGCTCCATCAAGTCATTTATGTTCTTCTCTAAACTGATTATTCTAGTTAGCAGTTCCACTAACCTTTTTTCAAAGTTCTTAACTTCCTTGCATTGGGTTAGTTAGAACATGCTCCTTTAGCTCAGATAAGTTTGTTATTACTCACCTTCTGAAGCCTACTTCTGTCAATTCATCAAACTCATTCTCCATCCAGTTTTGTTACCTTGCTGGCAAGTAGTTGTGATCCTTTGGATGAGAAGAGGTGTTCTGGTTTTGGAATTTTCAGTCTTTTGTGCTGGTTTTCCTCATCTTCGTGGATTTATCTACCTTTGGTTTTGATGTTGGTGACCTTCAGATGGGGTTTTTGTGTGGACCGCCTTTTTGCTGATCTTGATGCTATTCATTTCTGTTTGTTAGTTTTCCTTATAACACTCAGGCCCTTCTGCTGCAGGTCTGATGGAGTTTGCTGGAGGTCCAGTCCAGACCCTGTTTGCCTGGGTATCACCAGCAGAGGCTGCAGAACAGCAAAGATTGCTTCCTGTTCCTTCCTCTGGAAGCTTTGTCCCAGAGGGGCATCTGCCAGATTCCCACCGGTGCTCTCTCATATTAGGTCTCTGTCAATGCCTGCTGGGAGGTGTCTCCCAGTCAGGAGGCACAGGGGTCAGGAACTCACTTGAGGAGGTAGTCTGTCCCTTAGCACAGCTATGCTGGGAAATCCACTGCTGTCTTCAGAGCCGACAGGCAGGAACATTTAAATCTGCTGAAATTGTGCCCACAGCCGCCCCTTTCCCCAGGTGCTCTGTCCCAGGGATATGGGAGTTTTGTCTATAAGCCCGTGATTGTGGCTGCTGCCTTTCTTTCAGAGATACCCTGCTCAGAGAGGAGGAATCTAGAGAGGCAGTCTAGCTACAGCGGCTTTGCCAAGCTGCAGTGGGCTCCACCCAGTTTGAACTTCCCAGCAGCTTTGTTTACACTGTGAGGGGAAAACCACCTACTCAAGCCTCAGTAATGGCGCACGCTCCTCCCCCTACCAAACTGAAGTTGTCCCAGGTCAACTTCAGACTGCTGTGCTGGCTCTGAGAATTTCAAGCCAGTTGGATCTTAGCTTTCTGGGCTCCATGGGGGTGGGATCTGCTGAGCTAGACCACTTGGCTCCCTGGCTTCAGCCCCCTTTCCAGGGGAGTGAAGAGTGGATGGTTCTGTCCCACTGGTGTTCCGGGTGCCACTTGGTGGTGAAAAAAAACTCCAGCTAGCTCGGTGTCTGCCCAAATGGCTGCCCAGTTTTGTGCTTGAAACCCAGGGTCCTGGTGGTGTAGGCACTTGAGGGAATATCCTGGTCTAAAGATTGTGAAGACCATGGGAAAAGCATACTATCTGGGCTGGAATGCACCATTCCTCATGGCACAGTCCCTAATGGCTTCCCTTAGCTAGGGGAGGGAGTTCCCTGACCCTTGTGATGCCCTGGTAAGGCGATGCCCCCCCCGCTTCGGCTTACCCTACTTGGGCTGCGCCTACTACCTAACCAGTCCCAATGAAATGAGCTGGGTACCTCAGTTGGAAATGCAGAAATCACCTGCCTTCTGCATTGATCTCACTGGGAGCAGCAGACTGGAGCTCTTCCTATTCGGCCATCTTGCCAGCCACACCCCGGTCTGCCTTTTTGAAATATTGTGTTCTTATAAGCTCCCTTTGACACATTTCTATAATATTGAAGAGTTCAGTGCAACCTACACTTAAATATATTAATAAGAAATAAAATGTATTACAATGAATACATTTACATCACACCCGTTTCTAATATCCATAATCTACTTTTTTCTACATAGAGTAGCAGTCATTTGAAATTTAACATATTAATCATAAAGACATTTGTTTTTCCATTTTGTTAACTTTTTGTCACGTGCTTTTGTCACTGACCACATTATAGAACAAATGAGAAGAATTTAAAACAGTAGGCACAGTACCTCCCTTGAAAACATACATGATTTAAATTCTTTCTTGGGGAGACCAGACAAACAAGATAAATTACTGTATGACTCCAGTAATTGCCAAAGTAAGTAGAAGAGAAGCAAACAGAAAAACTGTGCTAATTGATTGAAGAAAGGGGGATAATAAATCTGAGATAGCCACCTGGGAGAGTTTTAAGCCTAGCAAAGTATGGCTCAATAAAAAAAAAAAAAAGTTTAATAAAAAAAAATGTTAAAGGAAAACCACTGGATGACATGAAGAGGGGATTGCACTGATTTTAGGTTACAAGACAAGGCATTGAATTTTAGGTGCTGAAAACAGAAAGACAGAGAGAAATGAAAACCAGAAAGACGTAGAGAAATGAGAACCATGAAAACAACCTGGGACATAGCAAGCAATAAAAATAAATATTTATTATTATTATTATTTTTTCAATTCCCACTTATGAGTGAGAACATGCAGTGTTATTTATTTATTTTTTATATATACTTCAAGTTCTAGGGTACATGTGCACAATGTGCAGGTTTGTTACATATGTATACATGTGCCATGTTGGTGTGCTGCACCCATTAACTCATCATTTACATTAGGTATATCTCCTAATGCTATCCCTCCCCCCTCCCCCCTCCTAAAAATAGGACCCGGTGTGTGATGCTCCCCTTCCCGTGTCCAAGTGATCTGATTGTTCAATTCCCACCTATGAGTGAGAACATGCGGTATTTGGTTTTCTGTTCTTGCGATAGTTTACTGAGAATGATGGTTTCCAGCTGCATTCATGTCTCTACAAAGGACATGAACTCATCCTTTTTTATGACTGCATAGTATTCCATGGTGTATATGTGCCACATTTTCTTAATCCAGTCTGTCATTGATGGACATTTGGGTTGATTCCAAGTCTTTGCTATTGTGAATAGTGCCACAATAAATATACGTGTGCATGTGTCTTTATAGCAGCATGACTTATAATCCTTTGGGTATATCCCCAGTAATGGGATGGCTGAGTCAAATGGTATTTCTAGTTCTAGATCCTTGAGAAATCGCCACACTGTTTTCCACAATGGTTGAACTAATTTACAGTCCCACCAACAGTGTAAAAGTGTTCCTATTTCTCCACATCCTCTCCAGCACCTGTTGTTTCCTGATTTTTTAATGATCACCATTCTAACTGGAGTGAGATGGTATCTCATTGTGGTTTTGATTTGCATTTCTCTGATGGCCAGTGATGATGAGCATTTTTTCATGTGTCTGTTGGCTGTATGAATGTCTTCTTTTAAGAAATGTCTGTTCATTTCCTTTGCCCACTTTTTGATGGGGTTGTTTGTTTTTTAATGTGGGCAATGGTAAGAATACTTCACATAAAGACAATGAATATGTAATGTCAACATAATAGTTGGAATAACTTGGGAGTTATTTTAGCTGTAATGTTTTAGGGTGGAAATTGGCTAGAGTCTGGTAAACCAAGGACAATAACACAAATAGAAGTGTAAAGCCCTAGTAGAGGCAGGGCAAAAAGGGATAGAGAAAAATGGAACAATGCTTTGGAGAAACAATTGCCCAATTGTGAAAAATTACTACATGATACTGATTTAATAACCAAAACAATGATGACACTCATCACTCCTTTTTAGGAAAACTGGTGAAGATTAGTGTAAGACTGGGCTGTTTCTGGCATGTGAACAAATCGTGATATTTTGTGTGTTCAGCTTTTTGTTGAGGATGAGTGGGAGGAAAAGAGACAGAGAGATACAATGAGAGAGAAAGAGAAACTGTTCTAGTCCACTGTATAATGTTACTGTACTAAAAATGCTCTTTTAATTTCTTCAAGTTTTTGAAAAGACAGAATTATATACCTAAATGGCATTACCATTACTTTTATGTTTAATGCAAATTTTATGCTATATGGTCAACCCATTTCCTTTTCTTCTGTCTTATTCTGTCTGAAATCTATGGCCTTATTCAGTGTGCGCCACATTTTTTTTTTTTTTCAAAGAAATGAGCAAAGATAAGTTCTGTGACTAGATATGCTCATTTGACATTTTGCACCAAATACACATCTTATAAATTCTATCTTTAGAATCAAGGAACTAACTGAAAATTCATAACAGAAAATTCCTTCTGTTAGGAATTATAAGGATTTATAATGCATACGCTACTTTTAATGATTTTTCTACCATTTTTTATGACTATGCCTTACTTTTGTTCCGGTTGTAAACTATCTCAAAATCTAGTGTCTTAGAATAAAAACAATTATTTATGTAGCTGACATATAGGCACTTTGGGAAGGGTATTATGGGGAAGACTTGCCCTTGCTCCACTTCTCAGCTGAGGTGACTCAACTGAGGATTGTACAACCTATAGTACTTCCAAGATAGCTCACTCACCCAACTGACAAGGTGATGGTGGCTGTCTGCTGAGAGGTCAGGACCAGAGGCTTAATTCTTCTTCTCTTGGATCTCTCCACGTGGACCTCTCTGTGAGTTGCTTGGGCTTTCTCAGAGTACAATATCTGATTTCCAAGTGTGAGGATTCCAAGAAAACAGGTAGAAGATGTATCACATTTTGTGCCTAAGCTTGGAAGTCACAGAGCCTCCTTCTTGCCATAGTCGCAAGTCAGCCCAGATTCAAGGAAGGGATCACAGACCTCACCTCTCAATGGGAGGAATGTCAGAGTCACATGATAATATGAATTATGTGGGATGTGAGATACTGTGGTGGCCATTGATATGATTTGGATCTGTGTCCCTACCCAAATCTCATGTTCAATTGTAATCCACAATATTGGAGGCGGAGCCTGGTGGAAGGTGATTGGATCATGGTGTCAGTTTCTCACAAATCATTTAGCACTATCCCCTTGATGCTGTCCTTGTGATGTGAGTTCTTGCAAAATCTGATTGTTTAAAAGTGTGTGGCACCTCCCCCATCTCTTGTTCCTGCTCCTGTCACATAAGACGTTTGTACCCCTTTGCCTTCTGCCATGATGGGAAGGTTCCCCAAAAGTGGAAGCCACAGAACCTTGAGCGAATTAAACCCCTTTGCCTTTTAAATTACCCAGTCTCAGGTATTTATTTATAGCAATACGAGAATGGGCTAATACAACCATTTTTGGATAATTCAAATTCTGTTCAATTCTAAGTAAAGAAAACAAACTTCTGGTTCACTAGTCTTCCTTATATTCCTACCCAAATTGCACTACTCAGAAATCCAAAATTTCTGAGTAGTGCAATTTGGGTAGGAATATAAGGGTTTGTTGCCTCTTTAAATAGAATCACAAGGAAAGCATTAGGAAAACAGGAAGCCTCGGTCTCCAACACCACTAGACTGACCGCTATTGGTCCTGGAGTCTAATGCCATGCACTTCCGAGAGATCACTCAGTACACCTGCTGCAAATTGAAGTCCTTCTCGCTGATTTGATAGTCATGACTTAGCAAATCACAGCCCCCATAGCCCTCTCACTATGTGCAACTTCTGGAGTAAATCTAGAGAAACTAGAATACAACTTAGAAAAACAGTTTCAAATTAGACAATACACACTACCAGGGAATAGACAACAGCATGTTTTCTATTGAACATTAATTCTGAGAGTTGCCTTAAAAGATTGAGTATTTCAGTGGATAGATGGAAAGAATTACTTGATCTTGGTAGAGTCCTGGCTCAGATTTAAGGAGCTGTGTACATAGTGGAACAAATATGGACTCTCAGATGGATCGATTAAGTTTTAAATTCAGCTTTGCCATTCAACTGTGTGATCTTAGGCAAGTCACTTAATCCCTTTGAGCCTCGGTTCCCTTGTCTGTTAAGCAGGAGTAAAAACACCTACCTCACAGGGTTGTGGCAAGGACTAAGTAAGACAGTGTATGGAAAGTCCTCATACCTACCGCACTGGCAGGCCTCAAATAAAGAATTCTCTTCTTCAGTCCTCTGCGGCTGACTTACGATACTTCAGAGCACTTATTTTTTTCTGAATCTCTATTGTCCCTTTTTATAGCAAAGGAACTCAGGTGAACTTGACCTCTGTATCTCAAACCAGCAAGTTGATGACAATGCCAAGGATGATGTAAATATGTTACAATCTGAAATATATTGTGTTCCTCAGATGCAAAAAATGCATAAGCACAGTGAAACCCCGTCATCATGTTTTCTGACAAAAAATGAAAACCTTCCCTAATTGTAAGCAAATCTTGAAAAGAAGACATCACAAATGTAAAAATGAAGATTCTCAAAAGAAAACGCCCATATAGATAATCTTTACCAGAAAACATGTTTGTACGTGGATTTTCTTTCACTATATGAAATAATTGTGTGTGTATGTTCTCTACATGCAATTTAGTTTGAGAAAAATGCTGATAAGTCAGTTTGGTGGTGGGGAGGGCAGGGATTTCAAAAATGTTCTGTTTGTCTAAAAGCCTATGGAGAACTTAATTAGACTCAATGATGAAATTACCAAAGAAATGCCCATTAAGCTTTTCAAGTGTACTGATTTTGCTCTGGGCTTATATTACTGGCCTTTTTCCGTGTCATTGCATCAATACCCTTTTATGATGAAACCAGCAAATAGAGGGGTGTTGGCAGCCTTCACACATGCTTCATGCCCTGAGCCCAATGGGAGAAGAGTAGCAAATTTGTAATATTTGCCAAAACAGCCTAGAGACAATTGCTGGGCTGAGTTTAAAACCCTGGCAAGTAACAGAAGCTAATTTCAGCTTTAGATGACAGCTCACTAAATCCAGACTCTCTTTGACCAGAAGCCCAGTTCAAGCCACATCTTTCGTTTTTAACACTCAAAAGAAGAATCCCTTGGGCTCTGAAGACTCAGTCGAGTGCCTACTACCAACCATCTTTTATTCTATAACCATGGTGCCTTGTTAAACCCATCTCAACACTGCCCACCTTTATGTGGCCTTGAAGACTGTAGGTTTGTGGTTTGGGGTCTTCTAGAACACTGCATTATTATTTTATTTATTTTCCATTTGAGTCATTTTTAAATTGGCAGCTGGCCCAAGAGGCAATTACCTGCCTTACCAGAATCAATTAGTAATCTACTAGTAAAAATTAAGTCCAGGCAAACAGAAAGGAGCAAGTCAACCTACTTCTGAAAAGAGAACCAGTTTCCTCATCTATGAAAGTTATTCCTATTTCAAAACATTGCTATAATGATCATATGAGAAAATATTTTTAAAGCACTTTATAAAATCTGCAAAGACAAGGAAATAGGAAGGGTTCAAATTCATTATATTGAGAGACTCTGGGAAGTCAACATAGAGCCCTACGACAGGAATGCTAAAGGGAAGCCCTCAAAGAAAAGTGTTCAGTCAGGAGAAATTAGAGGCAGGAAAGCAGGTTGAGATCAGAAACTTAGGCCTCTGCTCAGGTCAACTGAAGTCATATCAGGTCTGGAACCCAGGAGACGAGGGCCACTGTGAAAGTACCAAGATCCAACAATGAGGATTGAAGCAGGGAGCTGTAAAAGATTCGGCTTGCCATACAGGGCAGGCAGCCTGGGGAGCCTGAATTGCCTGTTCCCTACTTTATGTCTTTATAGTCTAGTCTGTCTGTTTTCCTTAGGTAAAATTTTAAAAAGAAAGAAAAAAGTTGAACTTTCAAGCATGGAATTCAAGCATGAGAATGAAATTTGCCTCGCAAAGCTAACCCTAGGGAATAAAGGAAGCAATATAATTTCCTAATATATCTTCTAAACTCTAACCCTACAGAGGTCCACTTCCACTGTTTTCAGCATTCCCTAGATATTAAAGCTTCCTGATGGAGGCAAAGCAACCCACTCCCAGGGTTCTCTGGGGAGTCGTGCTGCCAAAATTTCTCAGTACACCCACCTCAAGAGAATATCTTAATGTCTCTTAACGTTCTTCCTCAACCCAATTAAAATGTATATTATGTCTCCTTTCCTTGGACATCTGGTCTCTGACTAGCTGACCATTCTGTCTTGGGGTGTGACAATAGTGGTCAATAGTGACTGAAATGTTATTTCTCCTAAATAACAATTTTGCTATGGGAGATTTTTAATGTGATCAGTCAGAAGAGTGAGTATCTCATCGTGTAGCTATTGGAAGTGAAACTCTGTCCATGTTTCTAGGCATCCTTCAAATCATCCTATCAAGGTGTGTACCACCTCCGTTGTACACACAAAGCGTTACACAGGGTGTAGCTGGGTCAGTTCCAGTTGGGGGTGCTTGGTAATGATGGTGATAAAAATGGGAGCAGTAGTGGTTCCTTTGAAAACCAACATATATGCAAAACACTTTGGGAGAAAATGATGTATTATTCAGCAGTTTTTATGATTTTTCTAAATAAATGCAGTTAATGATTGGAAATTGTGCATACAATTACCATGATATTAATTTATTTGACACATATTTATTAAGCATTTACCATATGCTGGGCACACTGCCAGGTCTGGAACTTACAGTGAACAAGAAGACACAAATCTAAGCATCCAAATAAATAATTTGGTTAGATAATAACAGGGACATGCTATTTGAACTGGAAGTTAGGAAGGGACTCTTTAAGCTTATATCCTGAGGGACAAACAGAAATTGGGTGAAAAGAGAGAGGCAAGAACTTTCTGGGTGCTGAAATATAGAAAGGCCTAGTTATTTGTCTAGGAACTGATAAAGGACAGTGTGGCTGTAGTCAGTCAAGAGCAGGGGAAAAGCAGAGTGAGGAGACCTAGAGGAGTAAGCAGTGAGCACATCACACAGCTTCCTGTAGATCTGTAAAGAACTGTGGTGTCTCTCAAAGTACAAGAGACAGCTGTGGGCAGTGGGAATGGGCAGACTCATTTAATGAGGGGAATGGCATGATATTTAGACTTTAAAAACTCATTCTGGTTCTTGTGGAGATGGAATTATAGCATGGGCAGGGAGTTCAGAGAGACAGGCAAGAGAGGGAGCTTGGACTACAGTGGTGACAAAAGAGTAAAGAAGATTCAACATATATTTTATAAGGATATTCTGAAAACCTTAAGGATGGGTTGATTGGGGCAAGCATTCTGTGGGACACAGGAGGTGTCAGTCATCACTATCACATTTCTGATACAGCACCTAGACAAATGGAGGTAACATTCACGGAGATAAGTACTTTCTCATGAGCTGATGGGATTTCAACAAGCATAAAATGCACACAGTGTGGATACAGGCTTCACTTTCTAATAGTCAAAGAAAATCGCATGCTGGTTGCCATCATCATTTTAGTGTGTCTGTGTGTGACCATGACTGTGTTCGTGCTTTGTGGAGAGGAGGCTTAAAAAGGAAAATTGCAAACAAGTAGGTACCTAAAATAATGAAAAATGATCACTGACTGGTATAGACGCTGCTGGGAAGTCTTTCTGATGCAAATACATACCTAAGTTAGCTTTGCTTTCACCTCAGAAACAAAACAGAAAAGAAAAGCAAGGTTTAGAAAAGAAACAGTGCCGCCACAAGCTACAGATTCCATTGTTTCTAGAGAAAAATTCATTTACATCAAATATCTGAAGCTGTCAGTGCACACAAAGACTTTGAAAGCATTTGTTTGGAACTAATACTGTACTTTCTATTTATATTCTAATACCTCGTCCACCCCCTTATGATTCTTTGTGAACTTGCTCAAGTTTTGGCTCTACTATACTTTTATTTTTTTCCCCTGAGACACACTTGTAATCTTTACAGACTTGTTCCAAGAGCAAAGAAACAGATCATTAATAAAAGAATGAAATGTCATTTGATGTTGTGCCTGCTGTTTTCTTTGTGGGGATTCTGTTCCCATAGCCATGTAAAACTGGAGAGGCTGAATGCCATGGAAGTCAAGGACCAGATTAGACCTGGTGAAGGTCAGAAAGCACATGTTCTCCTCACCCACTTCCAAGCAGATAATTTCTGAAGCTAAATGAAGCCTGGTATTTCTAATTGTTTTCAATAAGAATAATCTTGTTGTGACCTGTCTCAGGAGTGATAAATTGTCTCTGAAAATGAAGCCTCATGCAAATAATAGATGTAAAGCTCTCATAAAAGAAATAATCATAAAAATAATAACATTTTGTAATTCTAAAATAATGAGAAAGAATATCTGATAGAGTCATTGGCTACTTGAAGTTCTGATGATAATAATGTGGAATTAAATACACAAAACTTCTAGAGAATTTCCAAGCCTTATAGAAGAAGAACCTATATCAAAGATAGATCAATAATATGAGAAATGGCAAGATAAAAGGGGATATAAGAACACATACCTGTTCATTTTTGCAAAATAAATGCTGGAAGGATGAACTGGAAGCTAAAGAGAATTTTTCTCTACAAAGACTAAATGAGAAAGTGGTAGGAAAAAAGAGGGAATGGAATAAGCTGGATGGAGACTGAGTGACCCTTCTGTGAGTATACCGTTTTGTACAGCTCTGACTTTTAGAATCATAATATTACTTCACATTCCAAAATGATAAATAATTAAAACCAATTAGGATGCAGAGATAACCCCCAAAAGAATACAAGATATAGCAAATAAACCTAATTGTATAATTGTATTTCAAGTGAATAATATAACCATACTGAGAACAGGAAAGAAAAAGAAAAAAACTAATCTACGTAACTGAGGCAACAGTCTTTTCTGGGTGCTCTAAGGCTAAAGACCAAAAGAACTGTACACGGACACTGTACTTGAATTAGTAAATGTGTTTCTTACAGAGATATGGCTTAGCAGTTCTAAAACTACCTCACATATATGCCAGAAATAAACAAATAAGTAAATATTTTGTAGAAGGCTAGGTTTCTCACAGGTGAAGAAAGAAGTTACAAATAAGGATATGGGAAATAAAGAACAAACCCTGTGGTATTAGATTTAAATCAAAGATATCAGTATAAACTCATGGTTTTTTACTATATTTACACAGCTAGATACAGAAATAAAGATGCGTGTCATGCATGGGTTGGCATACATATACTTTTTAGTTCTATCACCTAAGAGGACGTAGAAACAGAAGTACATATATTGCATGTATTTCCTAATTCTCTTCCCTGAATAAACCTAGAAACAGTGACTCTGCATTGCTGGTGAGCACACCTAACACCCAAATCGTGGTTTCTAAACACTATTCTTCAATGAAGAGAACTTAGTGGATGATTCTTGGGCTAAACTGAGAAAGTAAAACGTAATCCTGGAATAGACGTTGGTAACAGAAAATAAAGAAGTGCCCACAATTGAATGAAGGTATGTCAAAGAAACGAAGGGGCCAACCTGAAGGAGTTCCCAATGGACAAACCTGGAGCAATATGAGCAAAATATTAAATAAATAAATGAATAAATAAATAATGATTGTTCCGGATTATAAAAATAGAATATAACAAGTATATAAGAATCTACATTGATATACTGAAGTAATTGTGTAAATAAATAAATGGAGAGAAGACACAGTTCTTCCCTACAGAAGAATTCCAATTAATACATGTAAGTAGAATGAGGGAAATACAAAATCACTATTAGGAAAACACTGCAGTAATAACTGTTATAGGGAAGATCCATTGGTAGATGCAACATCAGTAGGCAAAAATTTGAAGAGGAACAGGACATTCGCATGCTCTCAAATCACCACCAAGACATTTGTTAAATACAGCAAAATTATAACTTTACAATAGAGAAACTAAGCAGACACCAACATAACCAAGCCATCAAAGTTATCACCATCACTCATATACCTAGAAATCCCTAATGACTCCTACAAAAGATTCCTAGATTTGATAAACAAATTCAGTAAACTCTCAGCTTACAAAATCAATGTACTGTAAGTTAATAGCACTGCTATACATCAACAATGACCAAGCTAAGAATCAAATCAGTAACTCAATTCCTTTTATAATAGCTGCAAAAATAAAATACCTAGGAATATACTTAACAAAGAAGGTGAAAGATCTCTACAAAGAGAACTACAAAACACTGCTGAAACAAATCATGGATGACACAAATGGAAACACATCCCATGCTGATAGCCTGAAAGAATCAATATTTCAATGCAATTCCTATTAAAATACTGACATCATTTTTCACAGAATTAGAAAAAAAAATCCTAAAATTCATATGGAACCAAAAAAGAGGCCAAATAGCCAAAGCAATACTAAGCATAAAGAACAAATGAGGCATCACATTACCTGATTATTTCTTGATGTATCACATTAACTGACTTCAAATTATAATACAAGGCTATAGTTACCAAAACAGCATGGTACTAGTATAAAAGCAGACATATAGACCAATGGAACAGAACAGAGAACTTAGAAATAAAGCCAAATACTTACAACCAACTGATTTTGACAAAGCATACCAAAAAAAAAAAAAAAAAAAAAAAAAAAAAAAAAAAAAAAAAAAAAAAAAAAAAATAAAAAAAAAAATATAAGAGAATAAAAAAAACCAAAAAAAAAAAAAAAAAAAAAAAAAAAAAAAAACTGAAAAGGAAAATGTATTTAATAAGCAGTGCTAGGAAAGTTGGATAGCCACATGTAGTAGAATGAAACTGGATACCCATCTTTCACCTTATATAAAATTAACTCAAGTTGATCAAGAACTTAAATCTAAAAGCTGAAACCCTAAAAATTCAAGACGATAACTTAGGAAAAACTCTTCTGGACATTGGCCTAGACAAAGAATTCATGACTAAGACCCCAAAAGAAAATGCAACAAAAACAAAAATAAATAAATAGTACCTAATTGAACTAACAACCTTCTGTATGGCCAAATAAATAATCAGCAGAGAAAGCATACAACACATAGAATAGGAGAAAATATATGCAAATTATGCATCTGACAAAGGACTAACATCTGAAATCTACAAGGAACTCAAATAAACAGGAAAAAGATAAATAATCCCATCAAAAAGTGGGCAGTTGAGGTGAACAGACATTTCTCAAAAAGAAAGATATACAAATGGCCAAAAAACTTATGAAAAGAATACTCAACATCACTAATCATCAGGGAAATGCAAATTAAAACCACAGTGAAATGCCACCTTACTCCTGCAAGCATAACCATTATTAAAAAGTCAAAAAACAACAGATGTTGGTGTGGTTGTGGTGAAAAGGTAATGCTTGTACACTTCTGGTGGTAATGTAAATTAGTACAACCTCTGTGAAAAATAGTATGTAGATTTCTGAAAGAACTATAAACAGATCTACTATTTGATCTAGCCGTCCCACTAGTGGTATCGACCCAAAGGAGAATAAGTCATTATGTAAAAAAGATACCTGCATGTGTATATCTATTGGCGCACAATTAACAATTGCAAGGATATGGAACCAAGCTATGTGCCCACCAACTAAGGAGTGGATAAAGACATGCCGTATATATACACTATGGCATACTACATAGCCATAAAAAAATTAAATAATGTCTTTTGCAGCAACTTGGATGGAGCTGGAAACCATTATTTTAAGTGAAGTAACTCAGGAATAGAAAGCCTGATACCCTATATTCCCGCTTATAAGTGGGAGCTAAGCTGTGGGTATGCAAAGGCATACAGAATGATATAATGGACTATGGAGACTCGGGAGAGGATGGGAATGGGGGTACGGGATAAAAAATTACATATTGCATGTGATGTATCATACTTTAGTGATGTTTTGATGATGGGTGATATGGTTTGGCTCTGTGTCCCCACTCAAATCTCATGTGGAATTCTAATTCCCAATGTTGGGAGAGGGAGCTAGTTGGAGATGATTGGATTATGGGGGCAGATTTCTCTCCATGCTGTTCTCATGATAGTGATTGAACTCTCATGAGATTTGATGGTTTAAAAGTGTGTGGCACTTCCCTCCTCCTTATTAGGAACTGAAGTAGGTCATTAGTGGCTCAATTAGTAAAATTCAAATTAGGTCTCTAGTTTAATTAATAAAATTGTATCCATATGAAGCTCTTGTTTTGATACTGGTACTATCATTAGGTAGGATGATTAGCGGATGCTGGACAAAAAGGTATATAAGAACATTCTGTACTCTTTTGTGACGTTTCTATAAATTTGAAATTATTTTAAAACAAAAAGTTGAAGAACAAAGAAACCTAAATACCAAAGATGTCAAATGGGTAGGAAAAAAATACAAAAATAAAATAGCTCCTGGAATTAGACCCTTGAAATGGAGAACATGAGGGTGGCAGAGGAAAATGAACTTTACTTCTGAAAGACATAACTAAAAATGTCTGTGCTACTGTTTAAGTGAACTGTAGAAAATCATTCCATCACTTTTTAATTTTACTGTTTGGTTATTTAAGAATAACAATATTTTGACTGAATCATTACTTGGATTAATTTATCTCTTGATTTCTATTATAATCAACAGTAGGAAGTAAGAAGATACTTTAAGGAAGTAGATTGCTTTTCAAGCAAAGTACTGGGCTTCATCAAGGGAAAAATCCTCAGTTTCATGCTCCAATTGTTATCATAACATGTAGATAAAGAATTCCGAACTCGCAAACAAAATTATTTAGTAAAAGAAACAAATTAGAGTTTTTACTTCTTGAACCATTGTTTCTCTCCAAGGAGTTTTGAGGCTTCAAGATTATTCAGTTGATATTGAAGACAAGTTCAATCATTTATTTAATGAATAATATTCATTAAATTTATGTTACTTAGTATTTCATATATTCCCAAGATGTTAAAGAAAAATATACATAGCCTTAGAGAAGGGAGAAAAATAACAGAATCGCATATGTTTTTTCTTAAATCGTTTATCACTGTATAAGAAATATAAAGTTATAGGAAGTAACTAATAATATCAAATTTTCCCAGCAGTTAAGGGTGGGTAGAAAACAACTTGGGTTGTGGTTACCATAGTAACCTTACACAATAATGGCAAAACATTTTCTTGCTTTGTCTAAGAGGCCTTCTACTTTACAGATCTTCCTGCTGTGGTTGCTGATAATTAAATGGCTTTAAGGAACACGATTTTCATTTCATAATTATCACAACTCAGAAAAAATAAACAATGTGTTTAAATTATACTAAAGAATACATGACTAATAGGAGATCCTATTTTCCAAATTGACCATGAATGTAAGAGAGATCCAAAAGATAACAGGTACATTATCTCTTACTTAAAATATTGATTTTTTTCTTTAAAATCTTCTCTGATAAAATGAGAAAAGATGGGAAAATAGCAATAATGAGTTCATCTTTACTGAATTTTTATGTAGTTACCAGGCATTGTCCTAAGCACTGTTAGGCATTAATTAATTTAATCACCAAATAATGCAAGAGATAGGTACCTTTATTATCCCCATTTTGCAGATGAGTAAACTGAGGAAAGGAGAACCAATAAAACTCTGAGGAAAGGAGAGCCAATAAAACTGGGATACAAAATTGGGGTACTTACTGCCTTGAAGAAGGTCAAAATAATGCCTTTATTCCTGGAAGTGAGAGTGTTGTTCAGCAGCCTAAGAGTTGTCGATTTTTATTATTTTAGAAGCATATTTCCAAATGCATGTGCTTGATGTAGAGGTATGTTAAATTCTCTAGAATGCACTGGTAAATCAATGATTATTGAGGAACTCGTGTCACTGACGCTATAATCCCAATCCTTTCAATCATGGACTTTACCTCTAAAATAATATAACAACTAGATATGCTAGGAAAGATTATTGGAGAAAAGGACAAATAATGTGCATAGAAGAGGTCAGAGCTATGGTTTATAGCAACCATATAACTTTCTGGGGCACATGCCTCTGTGAGCTAGAAAGTCTAATTTCTTATACACTCATGTATCATAGATTTTTTTAAGTTTGAATGCATCATATCTGTTAGTACAAGAAGACAAAGAATAGAAACAAGGTAAATGTAATGATCTAAAATCTTGTAATCATAGATGGAGCATATTCGTTATACTAATACTAAACAGAAGGAGCAGTGAATACAGAAGCTAAGCAAGCTAAAAAAGAGCAAGACCAACAAGCAATTCACAATGGCTAGAAAGCTAGAACTAGGCATAGGAGAGTTAGATGAGACTGAAAGGGGTCTGCAGGAGACTGATCCTAAGGGGTTAACATGCTATAAAAAGGGGTCTAAATGTGTGTGTGTATTTGTGTGTGTGTGTGTGTGTGTGTGTGTGTTGTGAACAAGGAAGAACCATCAAAGACTTAAAACAAGTGTTGCCAAGTTTCTATCTCAGTTAAATTGCAGCTTTAGTATGAAGAACAGAGGAAAGGTGTGGAAGCATGGAGTTGGGTAAAGAGTTCACCCTAATAGGAAATGATGATATGTTTCTGAGGGATTGGGGTATATGGAGTGCTATATAATCAGATAAATACTGAACATTGTAAACTTGGGGGAAAGCCAATAATTATAGAACAGACTGAGGAAGAATAATCTTATGAAGGAGTTTGAGAGAGGAGAAAAAAAGACAAAAATGACAGGAGGAGAACCAAGAGAGAATAACTCCAGGCACAACAAGCCAGTGGTTTGGGTTTTAACGTTCATATAGGAACAGTGGATGATGACTTGAGCCTACATAGTATAGGGAGTCAGAGCTGACATCCTACAAGCTGTGGGGCTCTAGAAAGGCCATTAATAAAATCATTGGCATTAATAACTGACAAAAGCAAAAAGTATCGCAGGAGAAATGGGCCTTCTTCGCCACAAGCAAAAGACTATAGGTCTACTTTGTTAAAGATAATCTTAAGTTTATAATCCATAAGGTACACATGCACACACACATACAAACACGGGAAAAAAAAGCCAACATGAGAAAGAAGAAGCAAACTGATTTTTCAGGAAGATTGTGGACCCCTAGAATTCATAATGATAGAACTATCAGATATTTTTTTAACAGAGAGCAAAAATAATAAAACACATATATACATATATACACACACATGGATCTCTATGTATGTATAATTTATGCATATATACACTTATGGGTCTGAATATATATTCATGTATATGATAAATATATTCATAGCTATTACTTAAAAGTCTATAAAAAATTCATGTCTAAATATCTTAACATAGATGAAAAAAACAATGTTACCTGTTTTAGTTTTGTGGTTATGACAATGGCTTTCACAGTTAATTGTTCATATATACCATAAACGTTTTAGTTAATTCTGAAAACCAAACTTAGAATTAAGGGAGGGCCTCCTGCGAGACCACAGTGACTTCTTTCATCAAACAGATGAATAATCTCAGAGAAGCCATGATACTTGCCCAAGGTGCACAGCCTTGGATTTCCAATCTAGTTTCCTATAAGATAAGTGATAGTGACCACGTGTATTCTCACTGTTTTATATAAAGAAGTTTGAACATAGCTCAGTGAGGCAGCATACTCAAATTCTCAAAGTAAGAGGGCAGTGGGGTTGCAATTAGAAAGCCCCCTTTCCACACCCCTTTTTGCTAACAGCACCTTTGTATCTGTAGTTTCCTTACTCCTCCCAGCTTTGTAGGAAAGAGAGAAGTCCTTTGGCCCATGAGGAAACTAAGTGCCTAGCACAATGATTGACACTTAGTAATAACTATCAGCTGAATATCAGTTTAAACAACGGGCGATGGACGTTACATCACAAATAAGGTCTCTGGCAATGCAGGATTCAGAAACCAAGGATTTGTGAAGTTCATGTCATGAGAATGACTCATGTGAATAATTAAAACAAAAAATCAGTTTAGGGAAGAGGAGTGTGATTCAAATTTGATAAATCAACTGCATGTGTGTCCGTTGTACCTCAGTCTCTCTCACCCCTGACTTCCCATCTTGTACCTCAGTCTCTCTCACCCCTGACTTCCCATCAGCCTGTGGCTATACTTGCTTTCCAACCTTCTTTCTACATCTCTACATGAGAGCCTTTACTCTCTTCAAAGCAAGAATGAAGGCAAATCCTAACTGCATGTACTGCGCATTCTTAGTGCTTGTCGTTGTTTATGTTTCCTTAACAACCTTTTGACTTGCCTCTACATTTTTACCATCATTTCTTGATAGTAATAGGAACTTACATAAAATTCCTTTGTTCCATTGTTTGCTATTTCAAATTCCATTGTTGTGCTATAATCTTGAAAGAGGTACATGATCTCTAACGATTTGCAATGATAATGTTTTGACACCGTCATTTAACATGGCAATGTGGTCTCAAGAATCTTTCAGCGACATTGTTTTACCACTGTCTTGACATTGTAAAATGGTCTCTCCAGACTTACATTTTGCCATCGCCTTGACATTGTAATATGGTCTCTATAGATTTACATTGAAATTTGTTTTGTCATTGTCTTGATATCATAATGTCCTCTCCATGGACTTCTCTTCACATGTATCATCCTCTCCAAAGACTTGCATATCAGCCCCATTACAAGAGCAATGTGACTGTTAACTTCCCATTCAGCTGAACTGGGAATGATCTTTCATGGTTTCTACTTCACAGTAAGTATCACATCTCATCAGTAACTATTTTCAAACTCTTTTATCTCAACTCTTCCCAAATCTCATTCCTGATGCAGGGTTTTCACCAGGAAGCAAAGTGGACAAATTCCCATTAGATAAAATCTGCCTGCACATTTTTCATTTTTAATATTAAACTCACTCACTTTAAAAAGCATTAAAGTGGAGCAGATCATGAGGGAGTTTGCATCTCTCTAACCCATAATAGGAAACCATTTCATAGAATCGATCCAAACTAGAACAATAGAACAGTAGAGTAGTACATTAGAAAGAGAAAACACTGATACCTTCTTTACTAGCAAAATACCTTTGTACATTCTATTCCCCTTTTTAATTTCATCACTTTCTAATGCTTACTGCTTCAGTCAGTGTCTCTGCGTACATCATTTTCCCCATTCTTGTGTACCCTACAATCACTAGGTATGTTTAATACCCATATTTTCATTCCCTCTTCCACATACACACCTTAACTGAATTATTTGGTTTTTACAAAGTGCAAGTGTAAATAAACACAAGCCCATTTAGTGGGATCATGAGTTTCCTCTAGAACAATGAAATATTTTATCTGAGCCCTCTGGGGAAAAGTAAGGAAATGAAAAGGTCTCTGAGGGCTGGGTTGTTCCTAGAATGCAGCCTCTGTGGGCTGAATGCTCACCCATCCCCATCACTGGAGCACTAGGAGCAAACTTACAACATTTAGTGAATTCTAACACCGTGCCAAGTACTTTATGTGCATAATTTCGGCACTACATACCCATGAACTCTGTAAATGCCCCTTGTCATTATCCCTCTTCAGGGACTTAGAGAGCTGGAATTACTTGCTAAGGTAACACAGCTATTACATGCTAGCAGTGAAATTTAAACCCAGTTCATTTGGACACCTAACCAGAGGTTCTTAATTCAAAGAACATTGAAAGGGGAAGTATTATATCTTAATTTCACCAACTTCTAACTGAGATCTATTATTTCTTTCAATTATAAAGGGAGGCAATAAAGCACAGTGGTATTCACAGTACCTGAGACTTTGGAACCAAGAGAAAACACGGAGACTTTCATATCACACCACAGTCACTGCAGGAATCTCAACATAGTGTCTATGCTTATCACGACTTCAAAATTGCAATCATTATTAGGCCTGCCTCTAGAACTAGTTATGTAATGTCTTAAAAAAGCACATATGAAACCTCGTCTCTACTAAAAGAATACAAAAAACTAGCCGGGCGAGGTGGCAGGCGCCTGTAGTCCCAGCTACTCAGGAGGCTGAGGCAGGAGAATGGCGTAAACCCGGGAGGCAGAGCTTTGCAGTGAGCCGAGATCCAGCCACCTGCACTCCCAGCCTGGGCGACAGAGCGAGACTCTGTCAAAAAAAAAAAAAAAAAAAAAACAGAAGCACATATATAATCTATATCATAATTTGATTTTCTATGTTTTGATAACTGTAGCTGTCCTTCAGTATAATTGGTTTTGTGTCATAATTTCCTCCCATGATTTTTGCCATGTCCACATACCACCTATATTTTATTTATATCGTGTTTTTCTTTAAAACAACCAATACATGTTTTACTTAACAAATTCTTTACAGGGATAATTATCCTTTCTTTTGATTATAAAACTATTCATATTTTAAAACACTAAAATAAATATGCAACTATTAAAATTTAATGAGAAGAATCTGTAGCTCACACTTCACATTTTGAGAAATGCTATAGTAAGGCATAAAATGTCAGGTCTGGCACCATCCCGGCAAAGGCTTCCTGCTTTGCTAAACGATCAGTCATCACAGAATATCAGGAGGTTTCTCCAAGGGCTGTTCCGTGAGTGCAAAGCTGCTTCACAAAGAGCTCAGAGTAGCTCTCGCTGTAGGGATAGGCTGCAGGAAACAGTTCCCCATGAGGCAGAAAGAACCACGCTTTGAAGTCATACTGTGCTGTAGATTCTTCTCTGTCATCTGCTAGCTGTGCAGTCTTGGCTAACTCACTCAGCCCTAGCTGATTTACCCCATCTACAGGATTCCAGAAAAGAGTACATCAGATCTCATAGGAGGTGCCTGATCCTGATAAGGTGCTCACTGAACGCTTGTTCTCTTCTCCACTCCCACTTTCCACCATTTTTTCTCTTGGTTAGAAGGACAAAGAGAAGTCTGAACACTGAAAAAAAAAAAGGTGGAAATGATTTCGTGATGTGGTTTCACAGTATTGTTTCTGACAGGTAAAGGCTCAGCTTTGAAAGGAGTCAAATGTGGTGGGAAACGCACCTGATTCTGAAAAGCTGGATTCCCGCATCTACGCAATACCAAGTGACCTCAGGCCAATGAACATCCCTGAGTATTAGGTCTTCTTCTCTCTATATATGTCTTCTCTATATATTAGGTCTTCTTCTCTATATATTATAATGTACATCACTGATTTATTGTCATACTTGCAAGAGTACTTTGTAACTGATATCGAAATCATAGTGGAAGATCTTGCATTTATCTATCTGGCTCACAGGCTTCTGAGCTTATTTTTAACTTTTCTGATGTCTCCAAGTCATCACTATGAGCATCATTATTTTACTAAACGGTGAGGTAAATTGTTTCTACAGTTTTTGTCTCTTTTCTATAATTCTGGAATGTCAGCTAGCCTACCTGCTCTATATTTATTACTTTATTTATATAGTCAACAAAATATATTGATCATCCACAAAGTACCAGACCATACTGAAGACAATAATAGCTGATAGAAAGACCCAATACTTATACAACACTCAGTATGTACCAAAGACTATTCAAAGTGTTTTATGTATATTAACACATTTAATCCTTACATGAATTCATGAATCCTACATGAATTCTGTGATCTCTGATTTGCCGACGAGGAAACTAAAACACAGAGAGGTTAGGTGACTTGCCTGACTTGCCCAACACCACACAGCTAGTAGCTGATAGAGCTAGTAATCAAACTGATGCAGCCTATCTCCAGAGTCTCTGTTCCATTCACTGTATTTTGCTCCCTCTGTAGACAGACAAGATGTACCTATCTTCCTTCGGGGAGATTTTGTGAAATGAGTGCATCCCAACAATAGTAACAAAATGAAAATTTGCAGTGTCCGGAGGATTTTTTAAATAGTGTTTCAATAGCATTTCATTTGATTTCATCAATGGTTCTAAAGATGGACGGGGAAGATACTAGTGTCTTCATTCTGTAGATAAGAAAATTGTGACTTAATTGTTAAATGCTGGAAAAGATACCAAGAATTGAGAAGCAAGGGCATCAACTTGAAATTTTATTAGTACTAAAACATGATTTCATGGTCATTTCATGGATGTTACCTTCCGGTGTAATTCTACAGAGGGCTATTACAAAGATCAACTGGGTAAGAAAACACTTTGTAAATTCCAATGAACTACATATTACCTACAAGAAATGGTAATAGTAGTATTAGTAGCAGTAGTAATAGTAGTGTCATTTTCAGTGCCTACAGAAATCTGACTCTCCATACAGGATCAGACTAATTTAATCTAGGGCTATCCTCATCACAAGAACTTCAAATCCCAAAGATGTATTCAGGCCTTAAACCCACAGACGCTGTACAACGAGAACTTTCTGCTAACATTACGTTGTAAGATAGTACAAACCAACAAATGTGGGCTTTCTTTCTCAAGGATGGGAGTCTGAATTCCAAACCCAACCCTGCAGTCCAGTGAAAACTGAGTCAGCTGCAAAACTCTGTCCTTAGTATCTTCATCTGTAAAAAGTTGGTGAAAGTAACAATCAAGATTCCTCCTGAATTTTTCTATTTGTAGTGGTTTGTCCTTCTTGCACCCTCCACCCCTTACCTCCCGTATCCAGCTTCTATTTCTAATCCCATCCTCTTTGCACTCCCTAGGCCACAAGCTTCCATTTAATACCCACTTTATGTAATTTGTCAGTCTGCATTTGGTGATAAAGGAAATACAATTTTTCTTGGGAGTAATGACTATTAATCCAATGATTTTAGAAATCAGGGCAATGGGCTAATATTTTCACCTAACATACTGTGTCTGTATATTACAATGTTATTAGAGAGATCTTGGTTTCATCAAATTCAAGCTATTATGTGTGGTCAAGATTGGAAACATTGTCAAAACTGCACAAAGTGTCTTTTATGGTGAGAGTTCTCTTTGATTCAAACTTGTGTCGGGAAAAATTCATGGGCTCCATCCATTTCGTGAAGTAGAAAGCGCTTGGGCTTTGGAGTCTGACAAGTCTAAAATCTGAGTCTCAGTATATTCATCTGTAAAGTGGAAGAATCCAATCTGCCTCACAGGGTTATTCAGAAGATAAATGAAATAATGTGAGAGAATCCCTTGGCACATGTATTATAATAGGTGTATTATAATAAGTGCTCAGCCCATGTTAATTTCTCCCTGTCCTACTCCTGCCCTGATTTTGCCCACATTTGAAGCCTGTGCTCAAAATATTTAGAATTCAATACATCCTGTTTAGTGGATATTGTTGAATAGGAGAAAGTCTTGTTTTAGTATTTTGCAAATAACTATAATATTAAACAGTAATAATCACTTAAAAGTTAAAAGGCAATTGATTTGCCTTGTTAAAAAAAATCACCAAAAGTCTATCCACTTGTAAATATCTGTACCCAGGTACCTCACTTCTGCTGGGACACGAGAAGCAAAATTACTGCCCCCAGCACTTATTACAACTTCTGCAACATAAATCACCAACAGACTTTTTAAGGTTATCAGTTATAATGACACCAGTTTTGTGCAAACACATTATAGTTTTCTTGACACTTACGTATTTCTTATTTTTCAAATTAAAAAGGGGTATTTAGATTAGATTCCAATGCTAGGCTTGCCATTAATTTGTAAGTCTTAGAAATGGGCAACATTTAATGAGGAAAAAAACTAAAACCAAGTGTCCATTCAGTATATAACATTAATCAATCCGGGATGACTCAGAAGCACAGCCTTGTAAGTAATAAGGGCTCATGTAGTTCATGCAAAAATAAAATAAGTGTTGAGTGATAGAAATAGCTTCTGAAAATAATCGTGTAATAGAAAAAGAAGCTCCGTGTGTTACAGCTAAAGTTTAACATTTGGTTTTCATTCTGCACTATTCAGTTTTACATGCATGGAATTCCCAGTCATATCGACATAGAGAGCAAAGTATCAGTCAAAGTCCACCAGACAGATGTGAAAATTGAATTTTTCCAGTATGTTATGATGTTAAAGGAAATACTGGTGCATTGCTGGGTTAGATACTGGAGAGGGAACATTGCATGAAGATGAAGGTTGCAACTATAGCAACGTGGGAAATTGTGATTATAAAAATCTGAAGAAGAACTCCACTGATAGGGATGAGCCACAGCAAAGGAATTTTCCTCTAATGATTCAGATGTTTGAGACTAAAATATATGTAAGAGATAAGCGAGTCTTTCACCCACACTACCCCGTAGGTAGCAACGCCCAGGCAGAGAAGGCATCTGTGATTACAGAACACAGCCCTGACCTGCAAGCACAGACTGCTCTGCCATAAAACACAAGCCGTGTTGCTTTGATAAGAAAGACACTGATCTTAGGAGCTTCACTTACTTATTCCTTGGGGGAATAAACATGATTAAAATCTCATCCTAAAATTTTGTACAATTTCCTATGTGTTATAAGACATGTACATAAATAACTCTAATAGGATAGAGAGGGGTCATGGTGATTTAAGAAACAAATAGTAATAATCAATATTTGCATAGCCACAGACTACTATACTTTTCAGATTGCTTTCACATATGTCATCTCATTGAACCGCCTCCCAGTGCCACGATGCAGAGATTGTTCATGTTATCCCCAATTCTATAGATAAATACTCATTAAAGTTTGATTTAGTAAGTTGTTCATAATCACACAATGGATAGACAACCTTGTGGGCCACATGCCAACTCTGCTTGTAGTCGTTTTATTTCTCGTTTTGCTTTGGAAAGCTCCACACTGTCACTCACATTAACATATACTTGCAGAGTTTACAGAAGTTTTTTTTCCTGTTTTCTCTCAATTATGCAATTACCCTCTGAAGTGCTTATTTTTCCCATTATTTTCCTATTTATGAATTAGAAAATTGGGGTTTAGAGAAGTAAGCGTCCTCCTAAAATTTCCCAACTGACAATAGCAGACTGAAGGCTGAGGTCTTTTGATCATATGATGGCCCCTTAACGATTCAGAGCCTGGGGGTATCATTTCTGATTGTAAGAAGAAGCATTTTGCTGGACCTTGAGAACTAAGTAAGGAGATGTTGTCAGAGAAGAGATTTCCAAAATGGAAGGACCGTATCAGCCAAAGAATATAATAGATCAGAAAGCCCAACAAAGCAGAAATGTGGGATGTATTTGAATATAAAATAAAATAAGGTTGGAAAAACAAAAATTGACAAGTGGGACCCAATTAAACTAAAGAACCGCTGCACAGCAAAAGAAATTATCAACAAAGTAAACGGACAACCTACAGAATGGGAGAAAATATTTGCAAACTATGCATCTGACAAAAGTCTAATATCCAAAATCTATAAGGAGCTTAATTCAGCAAACAAAAAGAAAGACAAATAACCCCATTAAAAAGTAAGCAAAAGACATAAGCAAACATTTCTCAAAAGACGGCACACAAGCAGCCAATACCATATGAGGAAAAGCTCAATATCATTAACATCAGAGAAAGGTAAATCAAAACCACAATAAGATACCGTCTCACACCAGTCAGAATGGCTACCATTAAATGTCAAAAAACAACAGATGTTGGCGAGGCTTCGGCGAGAAGGGAAGACTTATACAATTAGTTGAGCCACTGTGGAAAGCAATGTGCAGATTTCTCAAGGAACTTAAAACAGATCTACCATTTGACTCAGCAATTCCATTACTGGGTATATGTCCAAAAAGAAATAAATTGTTCTACCAAAAAGACATGCACTCATATGTTCATTGCAGCGGTATTCACAATAGCAAAGACATGGAATCAGTGGTGCCCATCAGTGGTGGATTGGATAAAGAAAATATGGTACATATGTACCATGTAATACTGTGCAGCCATAAAAGAGAACAAAATCATGTCCTTTGCAGCAATATGGATGCAGCTGCAGGCCGTTGCCCTAAGCAAATGAATGCAGGACCAGAAAATCAAACACCACATGTTCTCACTTATAAGTGGGAGCTAAACATTGTATACTTATGGACACGAAGATGGCAACAGACACGGGACAACTAGAGCAGGGAGAATAGAAGGGAGACAAGGGTTGAAAGGAGGCAAAGGTTGGACACTATGCTCACTACCTGGGTGATGGGATCATTTGTATCCTAAACCTCAGCATCATGTAATGATATGCCAGTGTAAAGAAACCTACATATGTACCCCGAATCTAAAATAAAATTGACGTTATAAAATAAGTTAAAATAAGATTGGAATAGTTAGTGGAAAGTCTTATCTACCTTTTTAGAAAGTTTGGACTTTATTCTTTGGGAAATGGAGAGGTACTGAAGATAGATGATAATATATTTTTTAAATTATTTGTTCTGTGTCTGTTTTTAATCTGGTGATGACATGAGAATTCTTTAAAGTAAAAGCTTGGAGTTCAGGGAGCAAGTCTGGAGATCATTACAATAGACTAGGTAGGCAGTAATGAAATTTTGAATTAGGCATTGGCAGTGGGACTGAAAATTAAAATGATCATCCCCATTTTGCACATGAGAAAACTAAGACATTGCAAAGATAAATTTTAGATTTATGCTGTGTGTCTAATGAGTTATTATAAACAATGAGAACTAGGGAATATTATGATTGACACACCAAGACACAGAATGCAAAGTTCTTAGTCTGGACACTTGTACCAGCCTATCTCCCATGCCACACACTTTTAGTTCTGCAAACCCTGAACTACAGATTGATCCCTCCATCTTGGAATAGTTTTCTTCCAGAAGACACCTACTCTATCCTTTGCAATCCATTTCACCTCTGAACAGCCTTCTCCAATAGTGTCGGTGTGCATCTGTCTTTCCTAATATTGTTTGTGCATCTATTACAGCATTCATCACGTTGTGCTAACATTTATATATTTGTCTCTTCCAGAAGCTGAAAGCTAAGTTGTAATCATCTTCATGTCCCCAGAACCTTATACTTTAAGGACTCCATATAGCTTACTAAATGAATTATTGAGCTTATTTGTCATTAATAGTCATTAATTATTTGGTTCTAGGATACAGGGAAAGTATAGTAGGTAAAAAAGATATCTAACCCATTTTATTCCCAGTCTTTAAAATGAAATAGCAAGAACCCAATTTGGGTCACGATATATTTCTGAATGAATTTTTTTTTTTTACCTAAAAGTCATCCAGCTCTGTATAAAGACATAGAAAGAAGACCTGGGTTCTTATGTGTTACATTATTCAAGTGGTTTTTATTTGTAAAACTCTTCTCCCTCCACTCATCTTTTTGCCCCTTTTATTCAACTGTCTCCCATTCCCCTTGCTTCAGACTGATTACCTGATCTCCAGGTCACCTGACACCCTTATTTCTTCATTCCCTAGGCTGTCCCATGACCTAATTGGGCAGTTGAGCACAAAGCACTGCCACTGCCTCTGCCTCACAATGGGAGTCTCTGGAAACACCCAGTACCTTCCCTTGCATGGCGACTGCAGCAGTCCTGAATGGAAATACATTAGATTGCTAACATGATTAATCATATGTTGGGAGCAGGGGAGTATAGGGGAGTGCAGTTCCTGGAAAGTTTTCCCTCTTCATTGCTTACATCACATCTACTTTCATCAAACAAAATAGGGATATGCAGAAATGAGATGTTAAATGATTCAGACATTTTTGATTTTCAAAGCACCATGCAGAGTAGACAGAAGAATATACTTAAAGGGGAACATACTCATTTCAGACCCAGTTTCGTATATTCTTTACAGATTTTTCAGTGTCCACTCAGGGTACAACTATGAATCCTGCACAACAGACAACAAGGTTCTTTGGTTTCCTACACTCAGAAGACACAGAATTTGTGATTGCCTATATTTGTTGGTTCTTATAGAGAGATCTCTAGTGATATTTTAATAATGTTTAAGCTGGAAAGTCAAATGTGAGTATAAATTGGGTCACATTAAAAAATATGGGAACAAAATTTGATAAGGGAGCATAGGAGTTAACATAACTTCAAATTTCCTTGGAAGGAAGAAGTCTTAGAAATAATATGGACAAGTTTATCATCCAGAATATGTGGGCAACTATGAACTTTCTAAGTTAGTATGGCTATTATGACATTGGTCTCTGGAGTAAGAACAAATTGGTAAAAATCTCTAATCTGCCTTTTCTTAGCTTTTTGACCCTGGGAAAATTTCTTCACCTTTTTGAGCCTCCCATATGGGGATAATACAAGACCAGTACCTACCTTATAGACTTGCTAGAATGATTGAATGAGATAAAAAAAAGAAAATGTGAAGTTTGCTAGTGACTACATGGTAATGCATATAGATATTGTGTAGATCTTGTTATTAGTTTTACTTCACTGGCTTGTAACTTTTTCGGAAATTACCATCAGAGGGAAGCAGCTACTATTTCTTTGAATAGGCCTTAATGTGAATTATGTATTGGCTGACTTCTGCACCTACTATAAGCATTGATTGTGTAAAGCTAAAGGGTCAAAACAAACCCGTATTCAAGGTAAATGTTATCATATAGAAAGTTCTGCTGTTTAGTGGCGGTTATGCTATGCCAATATTTTGACTCCTCCCACAATAAGGTGAATTATAATTTCTCTTCCCTTTAATGGAGATTGGCTTCAGTGACTCCTTTTAACCATTTTGTTAATAAAGTTTTATTCTCAAAATAAAATTATATATATATATATAAACCACACACCAAGAGACAAAGATGTTATTTCACAGCACTTGCTTGCCTCAGTCTTTATGCAGGACATAATTCCAAACCAATGGACAGGTTCCCCCATGATATGGTTTGGCTGTGTCCCCCCCAAATCTCATCTTGAACTGCAACTCCCGTCATTCCCACATGTTGTGGGAGGAACCCAGTGGGAGGTAATTGAATCATGGGGGCGAGTTTTCCCGTGCTGTTCTCGTGATAGTAAGTCTCATGAGATCTGATGGTTTTATAAAGGGCAATTCCCCAGCACACACTATCTTGCCTGCCACCACATAAGACATGTCTTCACTCCTCCTGCACTTTCCACCATGATTGTGAGGCCTCCCTAGCCATGTGGAACTGTGAGTTCATTAAACCTCTTTTTCTTTATAAATTACCCAGTCTCTGGTATTTCGTCACAGCAGTATGAAAATGGACTAATATACTCCTTGTGCTCTAGGTCACTCAAAGGAGCCAAGCCCCTTTGTCAAATCAGGAGCTCCATCCACCAGTCAGGAACCCAGATGCCAGGGTGGGAGTTTGTCAGTGGAAATAACATTGCCTGACTTCCAAGTCTGGGTAAGAAAAGGTGACATAGCTATCTATCCCTGGCCTTCTTGGGACAGGTAGCTACCTTGAACTCTGGGCCTCCATTCTGGAGCAGCTACTTAGACATAGAGGGAGATGCCCGAGGAGTCCTAGGCTGCTCTAGCCTCCCAGCTGTTTCAGTACCTACATCAACATACGAATGAATGGGCTTGAGATAGTCTCAGCTTCCAGCCCCCATTTCCTAGCCGATAACGAGTAGAGCAGAGACAAACTGTTATACCAGTCCTTGTCCAAATTGCAGATTCATGAGCAAAATGTTTTAATTCACAGCAATAGTTACTGGGGAAAATGACCAATTTGTTTGTTTCTGTATGTATGAGTGTTTTGCTTATCTGGAATCTTGGTCGGTTAATTACATAGGTAGCAAACTTTGCTCAACTTGAAAACTAACCACGTGTCTGATGGTACTCCAAAAGTCATTGTTAAACAGCACCCAGTAACATTTTCCTACAAATACCTTAGATATAATGTAGATTAGTCTTTAAAAAACAACAACGAGGCTCAGAGGGGTCATGTACCTTTCCTCACGTTTTACAGCAAAATGATACCATTGGTTCAACTAACTATATTTGCTTCCCTGATGTTTTGCAGAATACTCACTAAAGAATGTTCCCTTGGCATATTGTAGCTGCCTTCATTACTTCCCCGTTAGACTGTGGTTTAATTACTATTCTATTCCCCATTCCTACTAGACTATTCTCTTCTTGACAGCAGGCATGTTTGTATTATTCATTCCCATATACATAGAAACTGGCATGTCCTCAATTAGTTAAATGCCTCTTGATAAAAGATTATTTGGAATCTTTTTCGATGGATATAGGTCAGTGGTTCTCAATACAGAAATACTTAGGTTAAGGCCACAGTCCTGCAGACTAATTGAATTGGCTTAGAGTGGAACCTAGGTCTCTGTGAATTTTAAAAGCTCCCAAGCTAAGTCCCTTCAGGTAGCTCTGTTGTCATGTGTAGCTACCAGTTGTGTTTCCACGGGTAGATCATGTCCCCAATACTATTTCTACACAAAAGCAATGACCTACAAAAGGTCTCTTGGAGGATGAGTTTTATTTGATGTTTTTTAATCTCCATTCATAACTCATTGTCTGATCAATAGTTACGTATCTGGGCATTTGAAGGCAGGAGCAGGAGAGGTGGCAAAAGTAGTACCCAATATGAAGCAAATTTTCCCACCACCACACATCTAGGTTGGTTTGTTTTAACCTCCCAGAAGCTGACCTTTGGCCATCTAAGTATTGTAAGTAAACCAGGATGCCTAAGGGAGCAGTTTGGCTTCTGAAATAGCACTTGATCTATAAAGTTTGGCCCTGAGGTTTCGTCTACCCTGGAATCAGATGCAGAAGAAAGGGAAATAGATAGTTACGCTATTTTAATTTGATCCTGAAAAAACACTGCAGTGGAGTCTGCTGAAGGCTGTGAACTATGTTAACTTCCAAGAAAAAAATGTGAACCCGACTGCTTTTCTTTATTTAAACCTCACACTGAATTTGTATTCCCATGAGATTTTATCTGTTTATTTTTTTCCTTTGGCAAAATAAGCAATTATAGACACCTCTCATATGGGAAAACAAAGTAAGTCCCATAGAAATAAATGAAATAAACAAATATAGGGCATATTTAAACATAAGAGTATCATAGCTATAAAGCCAGTGCAGTGTAGCTAAGCACACTCAAGCTTGGCACCACAGATTTCTCACTAGCTATGTAGCCATGGTTAATTTACTTCAATTCTGTTCACTTCAGTTTCTTCATTTGCAAAATATCAACCCAATAGGATTGTGACTGAAATCAAATGAGGCACCCAAGTCTAATATGAGAAAAACAGCAGAAAAATTCCAGGAGAGGGACATTCTGCAAAATGCCTGACCAGTACATCTCAAAATTGTTACGATCATCAACAAGGAAAGACTGAGATACTGTCACAGCCAAGAGACACCAAAGGAAAAATGACAACTAAATGTAATGTGGTACTAAATGTAATGTGGACGAGATCCTGGAATAGAAAATGGGCACTGGGTAGAAAATGAGTAAGTAGGGACTTTAGATAATAACAATATGTTGATGTTGGTTTAATAATTGTAACAAATGTACCATATTAATATAAGATGTTAACAATCAGAGGAACTGGATTCAGGGTATATGGAAACTTTCCATTCTATTTTTTTAATTTTTCTGTGAATCTAAAACTAAAAACTAAAGTCTACTTAAAAAAATCACAGGAGGCAACATACATAAAAGCATATAGTTGGTGCTCCATAATGTGACCTCTTCTTTCCTGGGTAGTGTGGAGAAACTAACTGTTGTTCATGTCTTCCTGGATCTTTTGTCCTTTTCTAACCCAACCGGAAAGGTTCTGGGGAGAATGTAAGTCATTCCTATATTCTCATTTGCAGGTAGCCAGGGGTGAGAATAGCTACATTTACTTAAGTTTATTTTAGTTCTGGAGATTGAAGAGTTGTGTCTATGGAGTGGTTTCTGCTACAGAATGATTCTTGTTAGACCCTGTCAGCGTTCTTTTGGCTCAGGTCCCCAGAAAATAAATTTACAAACCCTTAAATCGGTTCAATGTATCAGTAACGGCTATATAAATTCATTCTGGCTGTTTGCAAGGAACTTTGGTACATTAAAAGTATTTAAAATTAGGAACAAGATTCATATAAAAATGTTTCTAAGAAAACTTTTTCCTAAACATAATATATAAGCTATTTAGACAGCTTCACGTGCCCAGGATAGAATTTCCCTTTTTCTTTTTTTCTGGCTTGGCACTTTACCTCTCTTTTGTTGTACCAACAACCCAAAGGTTAAATAATTAAAGACTATAATCAATTCTTTTTAGAATGCAGGTAAAAATATGAAAAATTAAAATCTTGTTATTTTTCAAATTATACAAAAAAAATTTAACTTATAAATCATAAAGACTTTCAAGTAAAATTTTACTTTGGCAAAGTAGGGATTCTAGACAAAATTAACTGTATGGTTTGACAACTCTCTTAGACACCTCTCAACNATAATTAAAGACTATAATCAATTCTTTTAGAATGCAGGTAAAATATGAAAATTAAAATCTTGTTATTTTCAAATTATACAAAAAAAATTTAACTTATAAATCATAAAGACTTTCAAGTAAAATTTTACTTTGGCAAAGTAGGGATTCTAGACAAAATTAACTGTATGGTTTGACAACTCTCTTAGACACCTCTCAACTTACGATGTGGAGTGGAATTTTTATCTGCACATTTATGTTTTAAGTCAATACAACATTAAGGCATAAGATATCCCTTTCTATACCTGAAAAGGCATTCCAAAGTTTCTCCATGTTCTTGCCCATCAGAGAAGTTGCGCCTCAATTTCAAACAATTTGATCTTGAATTTAGATGTAGCAGAATTCAGAAAGAATGTCAATCAGTGACTTGTCTAAATTCCCACAGTGTGCTGGGATTCAGATACTTACTGTTGAGGTCTTTGTCAGGTGGTATGCCCAGTGACTCTCTGCCCAGGATTTAAGATTCCTTAGCTGTATTAACACATTTGAAAACATTATTCTGATCTCTAAGTGCCTTCATTTTCTCAAGTACAAAATGGACATAATTGAATATTTACTACATCTTAGAGAAGTGTGCAGCTTTCAACACTCTGAAACATTTAAGAGGCTCAGGTGAAAGATTAAAGAATTAAGTGTACACACCATCTTTCTTAATTTTGATCCATATGAGTAGTATCCTGCATAATGTAATACAGCAGGTTACAGAGCATAATTTGCTATATTGCACAAAATATCTCAAAAAGCACTAGACAGACCTAAATAGAACCCAATCACTTACTCTGTTAGTACGTAAGATTGTTTCAGAGATAGGTAATATTTCACAACTGCTATTTTTTCATTAAAGCACAACATTTTCTTTGTTTATTGGACTGATTTTGACCATTTAAGTGAATAATTCACTCATTGCTTGTTAAAGATAATAAGAGGAAGTGAGCATAAAAAAGAAAAAAGAAAATTCTAGTTCTTGAGGCTATAAATTTACCACATATGTCTAAATGATTTTCTAAATAGCCTTCAAGACAAATATATATATGCATGTATAATTATATCTATATCTGTATTTGTCCCATAATGTAAATATTATTTGCTTTCAGGGCAATCTTTCTTATGTTTGTTACGTTGCATAATTCAGTATCATTTTTGTACAAACCTCTTCCTTTAATGACTTTAACAGTTCTTTCTGCTTAAATTCTAGTGGCCATTGTATAAATATATTTTGTATTCTGAATTACTTATTGTTACTGAGAAAGAGAATTCTTGAGCGAAAAACTGAAATTTGTTATTTCGATGTGCTCAATAAGTTAGATCGATGGTAAAATTCTAAAAGAGGAAGAATATAATCTGCTTTCTGATACTGTGTGTCCTTTGTTACTTCAACCATTAACATCCATGAGCCGCTGTCAGTAATTTCTTTAATGAGATTATTGTGTTTTTCTTTTAGAAATGTAACTGTCAAGCATTTTACATTTGTCCTTGCTAATAATTCCCCAGGCCTTTATTAAAGAGATTTACAGATTTCTTAAATCCACAGTCCTGCATCACTCTGATACCGACTTCTAATAAAATAATAAATTAGATTTTATTCTTTGCTTTATCCTTACAAATGAGCAAATAAAAAAGTGTTTACTGAATAATCTGTCCAAAGCCAAAATAAATCATATGCTTCTGTTTTTCAAGCGTTTTGATGGCTATAAATGAGCACCTACTTGACCTTGAATAAAATGACCATTTTAACATACACATTTTTATCAAAAAGAGAAACTCATAATTGGAAAACAAGAATTGTAATTCAGGAGCTTTTCAAAGAAAAGGTTAAATAACTGCAAATTAATCAATATTGTCTCAACAACCTTACTTTCTTTCGTAGGTTTGCCTAAGAAAACATGTT
>NW_016803181.1:2979320-3016694 GCF_001698545.2 Rhinopithecus bieti
TTCGCACTAAAATTCACAGCTCCTGACGAGGAAATGGGAAAAAGAAATTTCCTTACACATTTTCTTTTCATTTCATGTGCAGATTATACATATTCTGCTTCCATTAACAAGAGGGAGATTGTACTTTATGCAGCTCTATATTTAAGGGCAAAAGACCAAGAAGATGACAAGAGTGACCTCTCTCTTGTCTTATGATCACTGCCAGTTTGACATGACACTAATTAGACTGCCTTAATCTAAACCCAGTTAGTTCTGCATGCTTGCAGCAAAACCATTGTAAACCCTAATGTAAATTGCCTTAGGCCTTTGTCTTCTTAAATCCTGCCTCTCTCCTCCATCCACAACCCCCATCTTTACATACCCACATGTATACATATGAAAAACTAGATCTTTAATAATTCTAACCCATTAATCTTAACAAATAAGCCCACGAATGTCCTCCTAATATTCCTTTTCTGTAAATGTCACCGATTTCCACTACGTAATGCTGTCTGGTATGACTTGCTGGACATGGTTGGAAGTCTCCTTTCATTGTAAAAGCCTTGAAGGGAATAAAGGTCTGAAAAGGCCACAGAGACTTTTAAAGTACGTGATGATGCCAGAGCTGTGAAATATGTTTTAAGTGTAAATTGAATACACTTCTCAAAACAAAACAAAAAAAAAAAGGAAAAAAGGGAAAAGAAAACTGAAGACATTCTCTTTATCAGCTGATTAAAAAGAGTCAATTAATTCAGCAAGAGTTAATACATTATAAGGAGGAGTCTAAAAGATGATCCAATAAGTTAACGTTCTCTTAGAGACCCAAAGGAATTCCTAGCATAGAGAAAATAAAAGGAAGAAAAAGAAAAGATGAATAAGCTAAGATCTATTTAAGAAATAGTGAATACATATAATCACACATAAACCCCTTGAATGAATTGAATGAATACAGCCAAACTATTACTTATATGAAGCATTATCTGGTCAACGTAAAAAGCAGGAGGCAGCCATACTAAGCCTTTCCCTAACAAAGGAAGTGGTAGTTGGACATTCATAGCTGCACTTTCGCTCTCGCAAAACCAAGGTTGTTTTTCTCCTGTTGGCTGCAACAGCTTTATTGTAAGGACATACTTATCCCCCCAAAAAATACGTGGTCAGAGATATATGCTAATGAGATGGGATTTCCATCGGTCTCTGTACTGTGTAAAATGTAAATGTGCTCTTAAAGCTAGAGTTGAGAAATGGGCTGCTTCTTCAGACCTGTGAGGCTGACATTCGCTTGACATTTCCTATACCTTAGGCAGTAGGGCCAGAAATCTTACCCACAGTGTTGACTGATCCAGTAAGTACATGTATTCTAAAGCCTGTTCCCACATCCCATTTATAACAATGTACTTATTTTATAATAATGTCTACCATATGTTGAACACCTTCCCTGTGCCAGAGTCTGAGATAGGGCTTCATGAATATTAACTCATGTTATTCTGACCACAATCTTGAACAAACTCATTATTTTCCCATTTTGTGGAGAATGAAATTAAGGATCAGAGAGTCTATGTAGCTTACCTAGAGACAAACATCTAGGAAGGGCAGTGTCAGAATCAAACTCTTGTGGTCAAGCTCCAAGGCTTACTATGCAAACAGGGGAATGTGTGGGAAGAGAGGTGCTACAATACAATTGGAAATGGTAGGAACTGTGGTTAGCTGAAGAAAGCAAGACCATCTAAAGGCTAAGACAGGTCTGTGGGTAAAGGATGCATTCAGTCTACACGCCTGGACAATGTCACACTGCCTCTGCTTTCGAAGTCTTACAAATAGCCACTCTGTAGTAGCAAAGTTACAACTCATAAAACAGCAATGGGGAAAATATGGATTTTATTTATTTTCCACCCTGCATCTCTACATGAATGTCATAATCAGGGAGAGAATCACTCAACAGAACCACCTTAGGTCAGAACCTAAGTGGACCTTCTATAGTTGATATGATTTTGTTGTTAACAAATACCAGCAGTTGCTTGTAAATTTCCTTCCCTTGGTTTTGGTTTGTGTACAGATATTCTTGGCTGAATAATGGAAAAGTCACTGCTAATGAATATTAAAAGCCTGTAATTTAGTCAAAAACAATGTTGTCCACACTTTTTTTCTGAGTAATTTCAGTGGTGTGTGTGTGTGGTGTGTGTGTGTGTTTTAAATCAAACATAAATGGTAGGTAATGTTCCTCTGAATGGGGCCCTTAGGCTTTCTTAGCTGAGGCTTGTTTAGCTTGCCAAGTTTAAATATTTTCTGAACTGATCCCAGAACTGAGAAGCCTTCATCACAGCACAGCATTAAAAATGATGGATGTGATACATATTTAATACAATAAAATGGCCATTTATATGCCCATACTAGACACAGGGGAAATCCTCACAGGAAAGATTTCTAAAATCAAAAGGGGCCTATTCTCTAATCGATGTGAGGGGATTTACACGGATAACTCCCATTAATGCTAATGGGTGTTATGAGCTTATATACTCCATGCACCATTGGAAAGATACACTCAGTGCCACTCGAAAGGAAGCTGTTGCACTGATGAGATTCCGTAAGAGTATTCTGGGAGAAGGAAAATTTGAGGAAGAGCTAAAATGACAGTAAAGTTGCAGCCATAGCTTGCTTCATAAAAACCACTGCTTTCCCCTCTCTCAGGGGCCTGAGTTTAGGGTGATGGCTACTAGGATGTCTTTTGAACCACAGGTTATGGTGCAGGGTGGTTACAATATTCAGACTCATAAACTGGATTTAATAATGCTTTTAACTCTTAAATGCAATACCTGGTTAGGTGCTCTGGTAGATTTCAGAAAGTGAGTGACGCTGGAAATAATTATAACAAGTGAAGTCTGAATCACATGATGACATTTGCTTCCTCTTACTCTAGGAAGAGAAAAGGGGGTGCCTGTATAGACCTAGCTACCCCCTGCCCCAAACCCTAGGAGAAAGAGAGACAGTTCCTATCTCTTGTTCAACTATGACTTTAAGGTCTTTATCTTTGAAGCTAGTCTGCTATCAGTTTTTATTAGGCATAGTGTGACAAATTTGGGGGATAAAGTTCTCTTGTCTGAGTTGATTTTTGCCCAAAGTGGAGCAGTATGAACAATTATCGATGATCAAGGAGTTATAAGTACATTCCCTTTTGATAGGTATATTTTATATTGCAACCACTGAAAGTGGTTCATTTACTAGAAATACAACACCTTAAATCGACACTTCAATGCAGAGAAACTCACTATTATTGACACATACTGTTTCATATTGAAAACAACTATCTTTCCCTAATATTGGCAGTGGAAAGAAATTGAAACACCAAGGGGCTAGATCAAAAACCACTCAGACCATGAGTGGAATGGCTAATTATCTGACTGTCCATTCAAGTATTCACCTTTTTTTCTGAACACGCCTGTAGCATTTCCTCTTGTGACTTCCTTGTGGCACTAATCAGACATTATATTGTACTGTAGTTATTTATGTGCTTCTTTCAGATGCACTAAACCACAAATTCTTCAGGTCAGGATCCACTTCTGATTCATCTCCACATTGTCACACTCGCAGTAGTTCCTCAATAAACACTAAATGAATAAACAAACAAATGACCAACACCCATCTGTGACCGATTACGTCTTTCCACTTCTTTTTAGTGTATGGGCTAAGCTCTATTCCTATGATATTCTTTCCAAAATTCTTATAAACATCCTTGAGGAAAAAGAGAAGGGATTTGGAGAGTGTGAAAAATCTCTTCTGAAGAGGAGAAGGAGAGGTGAACTGCCTTAGGCTGCGCTGGACACAGTGTTGTTGAACAACTCTGCAGAATCTTTCTCCCCACATGGACTCTATGTTCCACCTACAATCTTGTACAGCTGCAACAGACCACATGGCCCATAACTTACAATGCCACCTCACAGAGTCCTCTCCCACTGAGAGGACTTTTTTAAGAAGAATAATTTTGCATAGCTTCATACTCTTGGTGTTTGGGGAGGGGTATTAGATCCCAGTTGAAAATGAGGCCATCTCTTCTTTTTGTACAGCCGTCCCTTCGTATCCATGGGGGACTGGTTCCAGGACACCTGCAGATACCAAAATCAGCAGATCCTCAAGTCTCTTTTGTAAAAGGTAGCGTATTTGCATATAACCTACTCATAGCCTCCTGTATACTTTCCAGTCATCCCTAGATTACTTACACTACCTAATACAATGTAAATGCTACGTGAATAGTTTTTGTATTGTTTAGGGAATAATGATGAGAAAAAATCTGTACATGTTCAGTGCAGATGCAATGTTTTTTCAAATATTTTAAATCCTCAGTTGGTTAAATCCAGGGATGCAGAACCCATTGATACAGAACCCACAGATACAGACAGCGAACTGTGCATTTCTTTATAAAACTCTCAGGTGACTTAGCTGAAAGGACAATACTTGAACTCTGGAAACAATGCCTAAAACGTATGGTTGACTATATAATATTTGAAATCTTGAAACTTAAGGAAAATACTTAAATCTCCTAATTAACATAAATTAAGACAACGATATGTGAGAGTAAGCCAGTTAAAGACCTGGCTGTATACTGTTCCTTTAAAAAAAAAAAAAGTCTGGTGTTATGCTGGAAACTGACGAGACGCAAACATATTCACAGTTGCCGAAATAGCTGATCAATCTAGTTGATTTTGTAAATAAAAATGAGGCAGCCTAGCTTATAGATGCCAGTTAGGCAAAACAACTGGTTAATCTACACATCCTCTTCTTACCCCTTAGTCTCAGTAGCCTATAGTCACATATGTTTTCTTTCATATGATTCTCAAATGAGAAATAAAATCCTCAAAAAAATTGAGCAATGCTCATTGTTTGCTTACATGGTTTTTACCTCAGCAATATAATAATTTTAAAGAATATAAAGTAATTGTACAACTCAACAGAATACAAAAATGAAAAGTCAATTTTACTTTTCACTCCGGAGCACTTCCTTTCTACAGAAGTCTTCCACTGACACTCACCTCTACCCCCACTAGTGGTTGTAATGTGGCCTGATACTCAGTTCAGTGGCATGCAGGAGAGACACAGAGTTAAAATGAAAATTAAGCACTTTATTGGCAAGAAGAATTAATATCCAACAAAAAATAAAATCCATATGCACTTTCTTGCTGAGGAAAAATGATGCGCAGACAACACAGACTATTGATTTGAACCAATGGAAGTTAAAGCAGAATATTTATTGGACCTTACGGTATTTAAATGCCTTAAATTCCACTTAGTAGCACTGGCTGCTAGCACTGCAGAATTCTAGAATTGCACCCTGCAGTTCGTACTAATTGGTGGGAAATGTAGGCCTGATGTCAAAGACAACTCTAATTGTCTGATGAAAATAACTTGCTTTTGACACCAGTATATGTTGCACCCCATACATCACGTCCTCCTTGTGTAAGGAGGTGTTGTTTGATATAGCCAAGGTAATTATAATTGGCTTTAATGTATCTGAAATAACTACGTATAAAAGAGTGTTGTAAGAAAGAAGAGGCTTGCAATGACCTCGTAGCGTTTATGACAAAATGGTTCCTCAAGGAATTTTTAAATTTTTTTAAAAGCCTAACCAAAAGCATTGGCTTATATTATGCAGGTTTTAGAATGTCAGAAAGCTGCAATTTAGAGACAATCCTATTTTGACCATAATGCATTTTGTCATGTGAAGATAAAATGTAGGGGACGTTTACATTTCTCCAACCCACTGAGCTTCCAGCCCAGGACTTGCATTTCTTTTCTCACATCAATCGACATCTTTTTAAACATTGTATTCATGTCTGTCTCCCTTGACAGCAAATAAAATTTGATAAATAAAATTCCTTATGATAAATATGTTAGATTTAAGGATCAGCCTTGATAAAGCGTGGATGTTTTCAAAAATGAGTTGTGAAAAACCAATAAATTTAACAAGGCTAATGTGTTACCAGCTCCAAATATATTATGGATGATGTGCAAAAGTATAATGACCCAAAAGAGCATTTGCACAGGTTTTCACACTGCTTAAATTACTGCTAGATAGAAAAAAACATTCTCCAGAAGTTGGACCCATTGCCTCTGTCGATCAACATCTGACTGTAGCAACATCATGGCTTGTCACTAAATTTCAAATTAACAGCAGCCACCAGTAACTTATTACAAGGGAGTATTTTCACTTCACAAGTATCAAATCCTATGGCACATTTTTATAATATGCAGCCTTTCCTCCCACCCCTTACTCTAAATCTTCTGCCAGGTTTTGTTCTCCTGACCTACTACCTTCCTAGCTAGCCAAACCCACTCCGTTACCTTGAAATCTTATTAGTTATGCAAATATTCACAGATAATTTGGAAAGAAGTGATGATGCCTCCTCATTTTTGTGGTCTTCAATTTTACAACACTCACTATACTTTACATAACAAAATGTACTTCACACACCAATTTTTCCTGTACAGGATTGTGACGTTAACACATACTTTGTGTTAAAATAAGCCAAGTAATATGCTAAATATTTTACATGTGTTATTTCATTGAATCCTTACCTCAATTCTGTCAGAGTTACTATTAATTACTTCCATTTTGCAGATGAGAAAACTGAGTTTTGATGCCAATGCCTGTGCTTTTAACCACTTAGTAACACTTCCTATCCTCTATGAAACGTATAGGGCTATGCTGCGTTCATATTTTTTTCAAGATTCATTATGTCTGCCCAACAAGAATGAACATTATATAGCCTCTACCACATAAGATATGATTGTATCATGTTGCTAATGACAGCCAAAATATATAATGTATAATTTTAATAGCTTCAAATGTGTATAATTTTTAGATTTCCTTGGATACTACAGTAATTACACTAGGGAAGCTATGTCAAAACTCTGATGAAATCATCACAAATTCTGTACCAAGATGCTGTAATAAATCTCAAATTGACGAAGCAACAATTTACAAATGAGACACATATATAGTGATAAAAATAGGGTACAAGAAATCGGGAGATCCCTTGGAAACATCCTCCAAATACAACGTGGTCTCTTGTTGTCAGTTATATGTATAATGTTTTAAAATTCCTCACCTTTCCTTTTTGTGTATATGACCTACAACACATTTTTATGGTTTTTATACATTACATTATATGTGTGGGTATTCCTTCATAGTTTGAAAGATACTATGAAAGGGATTTGTTCACCCTGTTGCTTTTGGCATAGTCAGTTTATCTTTTTAGAAATAATATCATTTTAAATAATAAGAAAAGAGCACTGATTTTAGAGTAGAATTAAGAAAATTACAGAGAAGAATTACTGGCAGCCTCTATACACTCTATCAGAGCAGGCCTTCAGTAGGGCCATCCACTTGTTTTCGCTGTGAAGTTGTGCTTAATAAAGAAAACACATTGAATTTTTATGGGCCATTTCTATTAGTAAAATCTTCCTACTACATCATACTGCAATTTAGTGGGATCCTACTTTGTATCAGACACTGCAATCGGTATAATAGATAGATACAGATATAGATATAGATCCGTAATAATAATAAAAGCCATAACCTGAATATATCAAACATTTTCTATTAAATATTTGACATGCACTGTGCTATTTATTCATTAACATATGCATTGAGACAAACCTGGTTCAAAGTTGCAGATAGGATAGAGAAATGAATAAAACAGGCAGGTAAAATAAAGGATAAGTACTATTTTTAACCTCTGTTTTACAGATAAGAAAGCAGAGACTCCAAAGTATTTATGAAGCTTGCCCAGTATCGTAAGGCAAAAGGGTAATGAAGGTGGGGTTTCACCTCTCCATCTGTTAGCATGAGAAATCTTGCATTTACCCCCAACATGCCTCCACGCTGTGTACAATGTGGGCTTATTACTATGCTAGTCATGAAGGACTTTTCCTGTTTGGGTAAGAGAAACTTAAGGTTAGTACTTATCCCAACTTAATTCTGATATAAATTCTTATGCAATAAACATTCTGGGGTTTATCAAAAAGGACTATTTTAGTCATTAAATCCAAAATTTTAAAAATCAGAAAAAAAAATTATATGCTACAGGAGGTAAAATTTAAAACCGCTATTCTTTCAGGATGGACCTCTTTACTGTGGCTTACTTTTATAGATATTAATGGAAGGCTAGTCATGGTGGGGTAAGAATATGAGTAAGAATAGATGTCTTAGTTTCAATCTACGGCTCACATTTTAATTTTTCAACAAAATTTAATGAGTACCTATTAAACATCAGACACTGAAATAAGTGCTGGGGATACAGTGGTGGAAAAGAAATATCCCTGACTTTATGTAGCATACACTCTAATCAGGGCACTAGACATTACACAAATCATTGAAAAATGAGAATTGTGAAGAACAAAAATAGGGTGTTTAAGAGATAGATTAACTTAATGGAGTTATTGGGAAAATCAAATTTAGAATGAGGGCCAGGCACAGTGGTTCACACCTGCACTCCCAGCATTTTGGGAGGGTGAGGAGGGCAGATCACCTGAGATCAACAGTTTGAGGCCAATCTGGCCAACATGGTGAAACCCCGGCTCTACTAAAAATACAAAAATTAGCCAGGCATGTTGGCACATGCCTGTAATCCCAGCTTCTCAGGAGGCTAAGGCAGGAGAATCGGTTGAGCCCAGGAGGCAGAGGTTGTAGTGAGCAGAGATCGTGCCACTGTACTCCAGGCTGGGCAACACAGCAAGACTCTGTCTCAGAAAAATAAAATAAAATAATAATAATAATAATTTAGAATGAGGCATCAGAGGAAGGCAACTTGGAGAAAATGATTGTGAAGCTGAAATTGAAAGGATTTGTGATATTAGCACAGGTGAGGACTGATACAAAGAGGCTTCTAGGAAGAGCCAAAGATGCCAGCAGCTCAGGCTTGAGAAAGAGCTAAGCGTGCATCAGAAACAGAGACAAGGTCAGAGTGATCAGAGTCAAGGTGCCTGGGGTTGGAGGTGGGATGGAAGGCATGTGACACAGCAGAGGTGGGCAAGGCCTTATCACGAAGGTCTTGTTGAGGATGCTGGCTGTTGGAAGACACAGGCCCAAAGTCAGCTGTGAAGACTTTCCAAGCTCCACTGGATGCCACGATGCATGAGGCCTCAGGCAGCCAGAGTCCTGCTGCACATGGGATGTGTGTGGCAGAGAGGCATGAGGAAATGGTATGAGGGAAACTGTGGAATCATGCTTTGCCTTCTGTATCACCGTCTGCCAAAATTGTACACATAGAATGCTAGTTGGTGCTGTCTAAATGAGATTGAGGTAAAGATTCCTGGTAGGACCATGAAGAAGGTACTGGTGACCTTACACAGTTCCGTTCTGATTCTCCTTCTGCATCCTGTAGAGAAAGCACCCAAAAGCAGCCACTGAGGGAAATGAACCTGAGGAAAGAGGGCCAAAGTGGATGATACCAGGCAGCCCAGAGCAATGCTTCCAGAATGTCATCACTTCAACAAGAGATGAGCTGTCCTATGAACAAGTGATATGTTCTGACACTTTTCCCCTGTTGCACATGCTAATTTTGCATGTGATACTGTTTTGCACAAAATAATTACATTTGATTGATAACTTCCATGCCACATTTCAATTTAATTGGAAACAGCCCAATATTCTCCGTTTAAAAAAAGGAAAAAGAATGCAGAAAATGTACATGAGGAAAATACTCTTTCTCTTTGTAGTTTTAAGCCAAATTAGCATGCTTATCAGAGAACCCACTTCTTCCTATTATAAGCACTATATCCTTACACAGATAAATATTTTTTACCAAACAATTATAATTGACTACAGACTTAAGGCAGAACAGTTTTAATGTAGTTCAGATTGAGGTAAAAATATATTTTCTAACACAGCATTAAGCATCATTATGGATTTTTGTAAACAAAATATTATTCTCTGGATAAAATAAATCTTTATAATTGGTAATATTAATAAAGATAGGAAAAAGCTTGTGCCTTTAGAACTATTTGAAAGTCTGTTTCATTTTGAAAAATAACATAACTATCTTCATTCATACTTAATTACCCTCAATTTGTTCAAACATTTTCTGGGAAAAATAACAATGCAGGGGCATAAACATCCTCATGTTCATATTCATAAGTTCACATTATAAGAAATTATTTTCTGTTCTATTATAAATACAACAATTAATAATTTTAAAAGTATTCTGACCATTTTCCTGAAACAATGAGTCACAGAAACTTTCCTTCCTGCAAAATTATTCTGCAAATCATTAAAATATTGAAATGAAGCTAAGAACTGATCCACTAACAGGTCAGTCCTGTTATAATTTGTTGACAATGAGTAATCTATTTGAGATAAAGTAAAAGCAGCTAGGGAAAAAAACTTAATAGAAAAATTACGCCTACGAAACATTTAAAAGTAGGTGCTGAATAAATTATCTATACATTAAAAGGCTCACATATTTCAAAGAAATGATAAAAAGTTTGAAAAATTCTGAGAAAATTTAACAAAAAGCAATAGAATTCTAAATGTGATCAAAACTATAGAACTCCATTAAATATATAACCTTGTTGTACACAAATTACTCTTTTCAGAGCTTGTTCTTTTATTGGATTGCTCTGCCATTTTATGGGATATATTTTAATGTTGTACAAAGAAAATGAATTTCACGGGTTTGATTTAACAGTTCAGTTTCTCCACGTTACTATTGTACTGTGATGGAAGTTTGCTCTTTTATTCAGTTGTCTACTCCATTTTAGGTTTGAAAGGGGTGTGTGTGTATGTGTGTGTGTGTGCATTTAACATCATTCTGCTTAAGGCACAAACCATGTATTATTCAAGAAAAGTCTATCATTTTACCAGTAATGTTCAGCGCATGCTCCCTAAAACAGCATCTGATCAATAAAAGTTAGATTCAGCAAATCATTTGACCTACACTCTGACAAATGACTAGATGAGGAAGCTTTCCAGGCCTCGTAGAGTATTGCACACTACACCAGAGAGCTGATTTGTGGAAGCCATTTTCTACTTTTTAAATGATCTTCATTGATTTTGATCCTTTTGAAATTTGGTTTATTTTGAAGCAAACTTAATTGTGGGGATATATACTATTTCTAGAAAGGAGAGTTTTAATTAATAAAATCAAAGCAATGACATAAATACATTGAAAGAAGCAGACATTGTGTTTATATTTTAGGAAGCCAAAGCTTTGTGATTATAGTGGCCGATTTTTTCTTTAGTGGAGGGCATGGTAAAATATAAGGTTACCGAATTCAAAAGACAGTGCAAAATTTGCCTAACATTGTAACGTATTTCTGCAGCAACTTTATGGTAGCAAAACATAATCTCATTAAAGTGAGTTTTGAAATTGAATAATCTGTTTTTCGACAGCGCTCTTGTCTTGGTGTTCTGCTAGAAAGAAGACTGAAGTCAAGAATCAGTGAAAATAGAGCAAGGCAATTGACAGCTTGTCCTGTGTCCATCTGCTCCTCTGTCCCCTTTCCTTCACCACATAAGTAGGTGGCTCTCTGTAATTCACCTTTTAAAATGATACTGCCCTTCCACCTCAGTAATGTCCATGATGTTGTTTATATTCAGCTATGTCATCCTTTAAAACATTAAATGTGCCAAACAAATAAACAAAAATACTGTATTAAATGCTGAGTTTAGTGAACCAGAAGAGATCCTACAGACAATCACATCTAAAACCCTCATTTCACCCAAGGGGAAATCCAGGCTCAGAAATGATTAGTGAACTCACCCAAGGTCATTGGGCTAAATCTAAATCAAAACCAAATCCAAGCTCCCTGAATTTCAAAACACCCCACAACATTGCATTCTATTTTGGAAAGTTACCACGAAGAGATATCATCATGGCAATGGGACTAGAAGATAACTTTAAAGATATTATTCGATTTACAATTTAGATCCAGTTAAAATTTGGAAAATGATATATTAGAAAAGCAAAAGTATTTGCAATGTTTTATAGGGTTTTCGTTGTTGTTAATCCTCACTGTTCTCTCACGGAACCAGGTGAATAACAAAGAAAACTTTTCTTTCCTGCATTGAAAATGATACATAACCTGTCTGACAGGGGAGGTATCAACAATAACCTAAGAATTGTCCAATATGTTCAAAAGATAAGCTGGATTAGCCAATTCAAAAAATACTTCAAAACAGAAATGCTGTCAGTAAAACAAAAACTATTAGATAGCAATTACCTTCTACCTCAACCTGGGATACTTCCCACCCTGTCAAGTGCTATCACTTCACAGACCAGGCATTTAATAAACAAAATGAACAAATGATTTTTCTGATTACATCAAAAATATAAGGCAGAGCTAAAATAATTTAGCCTCAAATCCATAGCTAGTGAGAGAGAAAATGAAAAAATGGTTACCCTCATCAATTAAACCTGGCTATAAGTGGATACTTAAAACAAAACTATAAGAAAATCTCACATACAAAGTCATAATTTGGACTTTAATAAGGTATATTAGGTGGAAAGAGGCATTAAGTATAGCTGTAAGTGATATTAATAATAAGGAAATTTTGAATTATAAATATATTTTATGTAGAAAGTATATTTGACATGCAAAATATTTTAAAAGCTAGAAAAAATATGAAGATAGGAAAATGGAAAACCTTGCTGTTTATGTTCACAAATAACTAATTTTTAAAAGCAAACGTCTAATTATTAAAAGTTCAGATTAATTATACTTCACATCTAGAAGTTAAAGTAGTTAAGTTTTGGGTGTTAACACATTAACAATATATGATATTAGTTATATCCATTTTGTGCTTAACACCTATGTGTTATACTAAGTGATGTTATTATTGGTAAAACTAGATTTGATTTAGGTTTTTATCTGACAACAATGCATATCATACACTCTTAGTTTTATTATTATTGCTTATGCAACTATAATGAAACCTGGAGAAAATATGGAAGTTATTTCAGGCAGGAAGCAGGCATTTTTGATGATTTTTGAAGAAGAAGGAATAAAAGAAGAATGTATTCCTAATTCATACATTTCAAAGCTGCCACTATAGTATTCTGAATTGTCTTGTAATTAATTCTCTCTGTTTCATATTATTCTGAGACTAGTCATTTGGAGAAAATATGTAGAACTCCTTGTTTGGCCTTTCTGAATCTATTTTTCACAGTTGCAAAGTACTGGTCAAACAAATTAAATTACTGCAGCAGTATGTAACTAATTTTATGTAAATTAAGGTGTTAATGTTCTGAATCGCATTCCCGAAAATGGTCTGTTTTCTCTTGCAGCTTTTCTTCATTAATGATGCTATGAATAGTCAAATCGAAAAATTAATTCCTACAAGACTAAGTGGATAAATTGTTACCCTCTGGCCTTTTGAAGAATTACATCTAAATATAGTTTTATGGTCAGCTCAGTCTACAGTTGTCAGTAGTCCAACCAAATAAATCAACATTTTAAACTTAATGCAACTAGAGGTGAGATGATGTGAAATAAATTCCATGTTGTTTATGTCGAGGGAGATCTTTTCGAGCTAATGGTCAAATTGTTTGATGCAGAATTAGTGCCCAGATGGGACCTTAATGGGCAGTCTTTCTGCTCCCAGAAAAAGGTATCATCTTACTCCAACATCTCTTCTCTGTTTGAACTTCGCAATCTCCACCTCAAAAATGATGCCTATGAAGTTATGAAATATCAGTGGAATAAAATATTTATCATTGGAAATACATAAGAGAAATTGAAGTAGGAAAAGAAGAGTAAATTTATCATCTATTGAAATTACTTTCCAAAGCATATACAGAAAATTAAGGGGTTTTCTTAATTACTTGGCAAACTCATATAACCCATTGATTGAATTAAAATTGTTTAGTAGAGACAAGCACTTAAATTATTTATCTATTGAAATTTTTATCTAGTATAATAAACATTGGTCTACTTCCTAAAGTGCAGTAAGTATAGATAATAGTGCAGCACAGGGTTCCAGAAATGCAAGTGGTCCTAAGTACTGTTTCTGTGATATATGGCAGCTTGAATTCCACAAAAATGGCTTTTCCAAATAAGTCACTATAGCTGGGACCAAAATCAAACTTATTTTTGTGTCTGTTATTTCCTAACAAGCTTTTGGCATTCTTGTTAGATCTTCTAACAGATAAATGATCTATAGATAACTCACGTTACCTAATTATTCATTCAGATAGAATGAAAAATGCCATCTCATTTTCCATTTTCATTTTGATTCTTAAATCCACTTCTAAACATACATATTAAATAAAAGAAATAGGAAACAGCATACTACCAATTTTAAAGAACCCTCTCAAATATGAAATCTGGGACTTCTTTAACCAGTTAATATAATAAATTCCAAACTGACCTCTCTCAGGCATCAACCGTAAAAGCACTTACTACTATTAACAGATATCTATGTTATAACTGGTCAGATCAAAAAGTAGCAGAAGAATTAGAATGAACTGGGAGTTAACTGATGGGGGAATAACTGTCATGTCCAGAAACCAGGCTGATCTGGAAATTTTACATTTAGTACAGTCTAAAGAACCAGATTCTGCCCCTGGCCTGAGCCTGGGATAGACTCAACTTGAGGTAAAGGAAGCCATGGAGTAAGCTCTTCAGAGAGTCATGAGAGTTAAAAAGGAAATTATGTAGACTTAACTATGTCTTATTATTTTCCAACTGAGTAAACTCACATTTGTTTAATAACCTATGAGCTTTGTCATGAGATACATTATTCCAACCACTTGCTTAAATTTTAAAAACTCATTAACATCCTCCAAATGAAATAAATTCCAATGAGTTCTCCAATCAGCTATTGCTTTATTACCAAATGCCTGGAATTATTTTTAAAACTAGCTGCTCTGGGGCTGGAGGGATGTCTGGGGAACTCACTGTGCTCCAGGGAGAGGCAATCAGCTTCTGGTTCATAAGCGAGGCCTGGGTTCCAACTGTACCTCTTCAAGCATTTTCATAAATGAAGTAGAATATTCTGAGACAGGTTGGGAACTCTTTTTTCTTAAATATATCTAATTCTTAAAAAATTCAGCCATGTCTTTCCAACACTCAGTATTAATAATACTTTGCACTTTCATAGCAACTTTTTTTCCTGCTGCCTTCGAAACACATTAATTCATCCTCTAACCCCTGAGAAATAGGTTTCATTGTGTATCTTTATATGCCCACATTACCTAGCATAGACCCTTGATTGAAAACATCTCTTTCTAGTGAAAAGGACACTGTACACAAAATCGAAAGAGGTAGTTTCAAGGCCTGGCACTGAGCCATACTGGTATGACTTTGGGCAAACCATTTAATCCCCATGAATCTGCTTTCCCATCTTACAGCTCTGAGAAATTAAATTTAAATATGAAGGACGCTCTTCCATCATAAAATTAATTCATTAATCTATTCAAAAGTATTTTAGCGTTAATATATGCCACCCATGTGATAAGTATTGGGGATACCCCGTAAACAAGTATGACTCCTCTGCATGAAACTCGGGATCCAAGCAGACATTGTATGATGATGGCTATGAAAGGAAAAGCCAGTGTGCAAACCTGGTGTGTGGGGTCAGAGATCAGGCTCAAGAAAGGCAAAGATCAGATTACAGCAGGTATGTGAATATATGTGAATAAATACATGATAAAGCCTAGATCAAAATAAAGACTCATTAATTTTCCTAAGACCAAGCAGAAATGTATTGAAAGAACAAAGAAAAGAATCCAGAAATTGAAATTCTTTTGGTGTTTTTGTCCAGTACATTATAGCTCCTGAACATTTGAGAAACTGATGGATGAATATAATGGAGGAGATAGTTGCTCATAATTCAGCTAATAGGTAACATCCACTTTCCTTTTTAAAGCCTTTATTGATACATAATTGATATACCAAATATTGCACATATTTAGTATATACATTTTGATGAGTTTGGACATAGGTATATACCAGTGATACCACAATCAAGGTACTAAATGTTCTTGTGTTTGTGTGTGTGTGTTTTGTGGTAGGAACACTTAACAGGAGATCTATTCTTTTAAGATATTTGAAAGTGTATAATACATACTGTTAACTGTAGGTACTATGTTGTACAGCAGATCTCTAGAGCTCATTCATCTTGTATAACTGAAACTTTATACCCATAGAACAACAATTCTCTATTTCCGCCGCCTCCTAGACTATAGTAACCACCATTCTATTCTCTGCTTCTATGAGTTTGACTATTCTAGATACCTAGTATAAGTAGAATCATGCAGTATTTGTCCTTCTGTGACTGGCTAATTTCACTTAGCGTAATGCTCTCAAGATTCATTTATTTTGCCACAAATGGTAGGATTCCCTTCTTATTTACAGCTGAATAATATTCCGTTGTATGACATACCACATTTTCTTTGTTCATTCATCTGTGGATGAACACTTAGGTTGTTTCCAAATCTTGGCTATTGTGAATAATGCTACAACGAGCATGGGAGTGAAAATCTCTCTTCAAGATCCTGATTTCAATCCTGTTGGCTAACCAGAAATGGGATTGCATGATCATATGGTATTTCTATTTTTAATTTTTTTAGGAACTTCTATGCTGCCTTCCATAATGCTACATCGTTCTAAATTCTGAATTCCCACCAACAGTGAAGAATGTTTCCAGTTTCTCCACATCTTTGACAACATGCTTTTAGTAACAGCCATTCCAACAGGTGTGAGGTGACAAAGTAACAGCTGTTTTCAGAGTAGATGCCTAATCACATTATCATGGAATGTTGATATAATGTTCAAGATCAGTGCCTTTGCACTGCCTTTAAAGTAAGACTCTAACAGAGTCTACTTAATATCTCAGGAAGCACTCTCCCTTAAAATGGATATGTAATTTATCCTAAAAACTTCATTCTAATACACTTTCTTGTAGCAAAGTCAAAATATACGAATTGGACAAAAAAACCATGGCAATTTAGTACACATATAGATGAGAAAGACAAGTGAGACTCAAGGGTAATTGAACCCCTCTTGTGCTCTAGGCATTGTGCTGGGTATACCTTCACATGCACTGCTTGACTTAATCCTGTCAAAACGTTATGAGGATCTCAGCCAGATGATCAAGCCTAACATCAACAGTGATAAGTAATATTAATCATATGTGTCCTTGATATGATATAATGAAAATTACACTTTACTTCTGTGGTCCTTTTCCCCAAGCCCATAATTATGACAAAAATGTCAGACAGATTTTAATAGGGGAGCATCTTATGAATACCTGATCAATAAGTCTCAAAACAGTCAAGATAATTAAAAACAATGAAATTCTGAGAAATAATCGCAGCCAAGAGTGGCCTAGTGAGACATGACAACTAAATGTAACATGATATCCTTGGTAGGATCCTGGAACAGAAAAAAAGACAATATGTAAAGCTAAGGAAATGTGAATAAAATATGGACCTTAGTTGATAATATATCAATAATGTATCAATATTTCTTATTAACCTTATACTAAAATGAGATGTTATTAAAAGGGGAAATTGGATTTGGATTTATGGAAACTTCCTGTACTATCTCCTCAAGTGTTTCTGTAAAACTAAAATTGCCCTAAAAAATAAAGTTTATTTTAAAGTAAATTAGTAAGTTTTAACTATCTCATTTTACATATGAGAAAATTTAAGTAATTTTCATATAATACATAGCCAGGAAGCCATGATTTGGATGCACATCTGTCTAAATCCAAATTCCACCCTCAGATCAAGGTTCTATGCTATTTCTCCAAAGAACCTGGCTCTGGATCAAGGAAGTGTCGGTTACGATGCCTCACATCATGTTTTATTACTTCGAAATTTCTAGGTGTAGGCATATATAAAAATATTAGAAAAAGAATGCCCAGAGTTGGTTAGCTAAATATCATGCATCCCTATTCACGAGTTTACTGGCCATTTCCTTGAAATAAAGCCTATCTTTGTGATCTATCTTGTGTTTTGAGCTGAGATTTAAACAAACATGAACAGACAAACATACATGCTCATACAGAATGCACATGTACACACTCTCACAAGATATACAGCTAATTAAGTGCGTGATTTTAAATTGTTAGTTTCTAGAAAGAATTCTTCCCCCAATTTGCATATCAAAGAAAGTCATTGGGTTCTGCTTATTTCATGTTGTCTATATAATCAGAAAATATGTATACTTCTTATTATCTCATTATTTAGAACGGTTACATTCAAATTAATTTCAAAGTATACATACACCAAGCATCCCTGTATTCATTCATTTATTTCCAAAAGAACCTAAATACCATGCAATGTTCTCAAATAAACTTAGACATCAGACACTCATCATAGGTGATTCAAATGGTGTTACAGGTCCAGGATTATGCTACAGATGATGTAACAGGCAAGAAGAAGCGTTTCAACAAAAGAGACTGCATGAGCAAAAACAAGAAACACAAAAGTAGAGAATCTGTGCTAGGATCGGCAACCAGTTGATAGAGTATTTAAATGCTCAGATGCCTTAGAACTCTTAGCAAAGATCATTCTGGACAGCTTTGTAACCTAAATATTTTTGTTTCCTTAAGACAGACAATATGCTTTATATTTTAAACTTGTATGTGTGTGTTCATTTAATCTAAATCTCAGGTCATATTTACCTTCTCCATGAAAATGTCTGCTAATTTTAAAAATTAGCTAACTTTTTACAATTGTAAAAAATATAATGGTACTATCTATGAGACTGCGTTTAGTCAAAATGTGAAGAGTTCATGCCCATGCTTCAATAAGTCTAGGGAATTGGTAATTTTATCAACATTTTGTTTTTTAATTGTGGTGATGAATAATGAATTGTCAACCCTGGAAACTTTATAGTAGCTAAAGGGCCATCAATATTGCTGGATCCAAAGTTAAACCAACTTTTACAGATGAGAGATGCCTTTAGAATGGCTGTGATGAAATGTATTCTACCAGATGAATCTCTGTGATATGATTGCAAAATGAACCCCTCTCTCTCTCTTTTTTTAAACAGGCAAGGGACAGGGCAGTCAGTCTGAGATTTACACCTGATTTGTGTTATAGTAATCTTTGAAATTAAGAAGTGTATCCTTGCATTTCATTAAATTCTGGCTAATGAGATAACTGTCTTCCCAAGGAGGGAATGATAAAGTACTCAGGCCATAAAGCATAAATTAATACTGCAAGGTTAAACACTGGAACTAACTCATGTTTCAACAAAAGCCCCTACCAGCAGTTAAATTAACTGACATAAATACCATAAAATCTGTCTTTATTTTAGTTTCAGATGATGCTTTTTTTTACACCCCTGCTTTCAGTTTGTATAACTCATTTTTGCACATTATTGCATGCACCATTTGCCATTTAAAGAATCAGCTACAACGGGGAAAAGATTTAAGGAATCAAATACTCAGAGAGAAAAAAAGAAACTAGTGGGTCTGGGGCATATCGTACTGAAGATTGTTAACGCCGTTGAAAAATACTACATTAGACAACAGTAGTTCAAAGAAACAGTTAATTATGAGATGGCCAGCCCAATGAAATCTACTTTTTAAGCTTTTGATAGACATTTTTTCTAAAAAAATGCTAAAGAAACCTGTGGTGATAATAGGTTTGATATATATTCTGGCAAAAATTATATCACATTAATGAGGTGTCTTAAAGGGCTCATGCATTTTGTAGGAGGCATTTCAATGTATTAGTATAATTAGCAGTGATGAGAAAACTGTTTGGAACTGAATTACCTCTCACGAGTTCATTTGAGCTATATGAAATTACACCATGCAAGAAGGAAAATTATGGAGCCATCCAGAGAGAGTTCATGCCTGATTTGATCATAGCCACTAATTGGATGATCATTTTCGTAAAGCTTTTCAAATGGTTGACAGTTTCTGCCTCTCTTTTTTTTTTTTTTTTTTTTTTTTTTTTTTTTTTTTTTATGGACGAGTTCTTTATTTCTTGTCCTAAGCAACCAAACATAGGTTTGTTAGAGATTTGGGTGTTTCTACGGGGACCTTACAGGTGTAATTGTCACAGTCTGAGCAACCTTTGTCCCTTAATTAGCTGCTTTTGGTGAACCCCCTAATGAGAGTTGCTGTTCTTGTTAACAGTCTTAGAGAATACCTGATGAGTGAAGCTCTCCAAGCCTGATGCATGTCAGCAGCCACCATATGACAGCAATTTAATGAAGTTAAAATTTGACCCGATTGGGATGGATAGAAGAGAACTTGTGTTGTACTGCCTTTGATTCCTCCGTGTGTGTGTGTGCGCGTGCGCATGTGTGTGTGTAATATGAAGTAGGTGTTCTGGTAAAGGAAACAAGAAAGTGAAGGGTGAGGGTGGAGAAAAGAAGCTTTATGAACCCTCTTCACAAGAACCAATAGCCAATATCAGAAGAAAATTGAGATAATGAAATTAGCTTTGTATAGATTGCTTTATGTGCACTGCAGGATATAGCGAAATCTTACAATTCAGGTGATTAGTAAATATCATACTGTTAGCTGCTTAACTTTTTACTTTTCTTCCATATCTCCAATTTGAATCATTATTTCCATTTCAGGCATACAAGATTTTCAAAGACGCTTCAGTTGTGTGAAATTAAAATTATTATTTAAAAAATATACGTTTCTCATATGTGTGACCTAATAAATCAAACAGTCATTATGAAAATATGCCACGCAATTTGTTGCTGAAAAGGAAGACAACATTATGATAATGATTTTCAATCTGATGGACAAGTTCTAATATTACTAGGAAGAGCCAGATGAGATACAATGCAACGTTGGCGTTTTGTGTGCCTGTGGGTGTGTCCACATGCATGCACAGATGTGCTTGTGTTCAAGTTAGAAAGTGTTTTTCTTTCCCAGGCCATATATTGCAAGTACTTCTTTCTCTAGACATTTCTACCATGTTTGCAGCTAATAAATATTACAGGACATTTCCTCATAAAAACTACTTTTGGAAACATTTGCTATCAATATTACAACAACAGATCAAAGAAAGTGAAATATTAATAATCTCAAAGTTTCAACGAATCCTCTGGCTCTCCGCTGGCCTTCCTCTGCCTCCAGTTTTCTCAGGTATACAGAGAAATTGCTAAATTTAGCCACTCAGAAAGTTGAAACCAAATATCTTTATATTAGGAATGGAATATTTTATAAATGTGCTTGCTGCATTCAAGGAGCATAATTTCAAGACATTGAAATTGAAATTTCAAAGAATTAGGATTTAGAGATACTGCCTATTCTGAGCTAAGTTAGTTAAATTATTTCAGAGAACAAACAGGTTTCTTGGACCGGGCGCGGTGGCTCAAGCCTGTAATCCCAGCACTTTGGGAGGCCGAGACGGGCGGATCACGAGGTCAGGAGATCGAGACCATCCTGGCTAACACGGTGAAACCCCGTCTCTACTAAAAAAATACAAAAAACTAGCCGGGCGAGGTGGCGGCGCCTGTAGTCCCAGCTACTCTGGAGGCTGAGGCAGGAGAATGGCGTAAACCCGGGAGGCGGAGCTTGCAGTGAGCTGAGATCCGGCCACTGCACTCCAGCCTGGGCGACAGAGCGAGACTCCGTCTCAAAAAAAAAAACAGGTTTCTTAGTAATAAGTGACTCCCATCAATACCTTGGCTTTTCTCATTTTGACATTGTTTTCTCAAATTGGAATTTGTTTTCCTCTGAGTTTCCTATATTAGTTGCTCATGTTCTTACATTTCTTGTCTTCTGATTTGTATTGATGTAAATTTTCTGAGTCCTTGCCCTCATATTTGATTCAGCTGAATGTGAAATTCAGCTGGGTGTGGAATTCTAGGTATAAATAATTTTCCTTCAGAACACTGAATGTAATGTGGTATTACTGATGAGAAGTCTGATGCTAATTTAATTCTTATTCCTTTATGAGTAAGTGTTTTTTATTTTTTCCATAAGGACAAGTTTGATCTCATTACCTTAAGTGTTACTCCTCTTTCCTGCTCAACACAGTGAACAATTTCAATCTAATAACAAGTCATTTCTTGGAGGTATTTTCCTTTTTCTTTGAAAAAAAAAAAGAAAGAAAGAAAGAAAAGACAACTTTAATCTCTCTTCAGGTTCAGGTATTTTTGTCCTCGCTTCTTCCAAACTCTTATAAGATGCACGTTGACCTTCTGGCCACATTTTCCGGTCTCAACCATTTCCCTCTATTTCTTAATCTCTTAATTCTTTAGTTCTGTGGTCCAGGAAACTTTTTCAAAAGACTTTCTGTTAAATTTAGGTTTTTAAAATAATTGTTTCTTGCACAGTAATTATGCTTTCTACTTTTGTATTATAAGGGCAGTACCTTCCTGAATCTCTGAAGGATACAAGGTGTTTTTTTTTTTCTTCAAAATTTATGCATCCTGAATTTTCTGTTTTCAATGGAGTCAGGTATTTCTCCCACTTGCATTTTATCTATATAATACAATTAGATAGATAAAATAATATTATATATAGTACTATATATACACACACAATATGTAATATAAATACTATATATAATACAATATTATATATAAGGTATTTGTGTGTATATGTGTATGCATGTGAATAAAGAAAAGATCTGGTAATATTAAGAGCTATAGTGAGTTTCGTTGCTATTATCTAGATCTATTTCTCCAACATGCCTCTCCCCAGCATGGGAGAGCTGACCTCTAGCTCTATGTATGTGGGCCAATCTTTAATTTAAATGAATGAGAAAACCACCAGCACAGATCAATATGGGGTTCAGGCAAGCTTTTGTAATTTCAAAGGCTCCCTTTTCTATAGTATTCAATAATACAGTGTCTAACTTGCTATGATTTCCCACTTCTGTCTCCTCTCTCACTTGGTCTAGACATTTGCTTTCCTCTGTCGTTATTGTCTTATCCTGCTCAATTGTTATTCCATTCCAAAACTTTCTACTCAGTGCAAAGGCCTCCTCCTGGATCGGTCTCCTAGTGGGTCCACTTTTAGTGCTCTGAGGGACTAGACTACTTTGGGACCTTCAGGCCTCCTTACCATGGGCCAGTGGTACTCTGGTCTGTAGCCTTGGTGGTTTGCAGTTTGCTTCCTTCATGCTATTGAACTGAGCTTCCACAGTGCTGTTTCTATTCCGCTCTTTATTTACTCCAGAGAAGACTTAAATTTTGCTGTAACATTCTTAGTCTGCTTAAGTCTTTTCACTCTTCTCAGTTTTTATTTTAACTTGTCTTTTTCCCTTATAACTTTCTTTTATGTTTTGTAAGGGCCAAATATTCCTTCATCGTATTAAGACTGCAGACATTTTTCAATATTTTCTTTGGTTTACTGAAAACAATTATTTTCGGTCTTCTGTGACTTCTCTTCTTCACTCTTCTTTTCATAATCTCCAATCTGGATTTTTCCTTCAAACCAGCTGGAAACTACTTCAGCTTCCCACTATGAAACATAAACATGTACCTATATCTGCATCCCTAGTTTTTCTGCATCGCTAGTATTAATTTTATTTCTTTTAGACAAAGTTTCGCTGTTGTTGCCCAGTCTAGGGTACAGTGGTGTGATCTCGGCTCACTTCAACCTCCACCTCTTGGGCTCAAGCACTTCTCCTGCCTCAGCCTCCAGAGTAGCTGGGACTACAGGCACCTGTCACCACACGCAGAAAATTTTTGTATTTTTACTACAGATGGGGTTTCACCATGCTGGCCAAGCTCTTCTCAAACTCCTGACCTCGGATGATCCACCTGCCTCGGCCTCCCAAAGTGCTGGGTTTACAGGCATGAGGCACCGCACCCAGCCTCTGCTATTAATTTTTATAAAGCATCTGTTCTCTGCAAGGTGAAACTCCCCACCTCTGATCTATATCCTATCTCCTGCCAACTTCTCAGAAGCAGGCATAACTGATTAAGCTCTCTGACTCTGCTGTATCCCCAAGAAGTCTACCAGAGCCAACATCCAACAAGGTGAAGGTTTTTTCACCTTCACAGACTTTTTAGAAACATTGTCTGTCTTTCCAGTCTGCATTTCTGAAACCACCACTTGGTCCTCGGTCCATGTCAGGCTGGCTTCTGTTCCTGCACTCCACCAAAATTGCATTCATCCAAGAGAGCAACAATCTCCCACCTTCTAGTTGGTGATTTTTCACTCATTCCTCTTAACTTCTCAGCAGAATTTAAAATGCAGTTGACTACTCCATTCTTCTTGAAACATGTTTTAGTCTTGCCAGAGAATCTTCTGCCTATATTATTCATCCTTATGTCCATTTAGGTCCTTGGTATTTGCAATATTGATTTCAATATGCTTTACATATTAAAAGGACTAGCATTTCATCTGTGACAGGAGACATTTTAGGAAAAATATAGAAGATCACTTGTCAGCATAAATATATACAAACCTATTTCACAAACTTGGAAGAGAGCTACAAAAGAAAAACTTTTAAGAAAATACTTTTCCATTTCAAAAGTATACATTTCTACTAAAGTTCACAGTCCTGTAAACTAAATCAAATGAATTATATGCACAGACATTAGTTTTTAGTATTTCTTCTTGGGAAAATAGACTGTTGCTTGGCAACTTATCATTCTAGTATACGAGTTATACTAGAAAAATCCCTTACCTAACCATGCACCTTACTTTGAGAAAAATAGGTAGAGAAAATATTTAGCAGATATAATCAATTGATAAGAAATACTTACCAACTTCCATATTGCTGTAATGAATATTATTGTTCAGTCCTATGGAAAGGGGTCAATTCGGAAGTAAAAGCAAAACTTTTAAAAAAAAATTAATAGGGGAGATTGATCTTTAATCGATAATCAACAGTCTCTTCTTTAAGAACTATAGGTAAAAATTGCTTATTCATTAGCACTAGCCTCACAGAAGTTTGTGAATAGAAGGAAGTTTCACTCTCTCTTTACAAACTCAACGTATTTTCTGTGGTATACAATACCCCTATTGCTCTCCACATGTTTTTTTTTTAAATTTAATAAAGTATTAGTATTTTTTCTTGCATTCTGCAGAGTAAGAATAAACTACTTTAGAGAATGCAGAATTACATAATAATTTGGGGTTTTATTCTTCATAGTCCTCTTAGTTAATACAAATACTTCCAAATTCACACATAAAAGTCTGTAACAATCATTAGTAATGAACTATTAATATGTATATTATATATATAATGGTACTTTATAAGTAGCTTCTTATATATATATAAAAGATATATGTTCTCCACTGTAATCTCATGAAATAGTATTATTAAAATCTCCATCTTAAAAATAAGATTCAGAGATAATGATATACCAATTGTGTCACACCTTGTAAGGGGGCAGGTTCAAGACTTGAGGCAAGATCTGCCGACTCCAAAGGCTGTGATCTTTCCATTTTGCCATGCAGTAAAGGGATTCAACCAGCAGAAACTTTAAGAGGTAAAAGTAATATGGGAAAAATTAATATTTGCCTATTCTGCATCTGTTCTCTTTTTTAAGAGCAGAAAGTGGCAATCCTCACAGCAAAAAGACTGCATTTCCCATTCTCCCTGCTGAGAGGTGAATGTAAATAATGAATTGGAGTACCTGGAAGGCTGACTCTCCTGGGATATATGCTGCTTTGGACCCTTTCCATTCCTCTTTCTTGCTGCCTGAAATGCTCCCATAACCAGCAATCTTGGTCCCTGTGATAGACTTGAGTACATGAACCATGTGCTAAGGAAAATGGATAAAAATATAGAGTCATCATAGCACCTCTAGCCTGCTTAACCTTTTGACTTCTTTTTTTTTTTTTTTTTTTTTTTGAGGCAGTCTCTCGCTCTGTCGCCCAGGCTGGAGTGCGGTGGCGCGATCTCGGCTCACTGCAAGCTCCGCCTCCCAGGTTTACGCCATTCTCCTGCCTCAGCCTCCCGAGTAGCTGGGACTACAGGCGCCCGCCACTACGCCTGGCTAAATTTTTGTATATTTTCAGTAGAGACAGGGTTTCACCGTGTTAGCCAGGATGGTCTCGATCTCCTGACCTTGTGATCCGCCCGCCTCGGCCTCCCAAAGTGCTGGGATTACAGGCGTAAGCTACCACGCCCGGCCAGCCTCTTGTCTTCTTTTATATGGAGAATAAGTCCTTGTATTTCAGCCATTATTATTTGGAAATTTCTGATATTTACAACTAAAATACTCATTGATACAGATATATACTTCCTTCTTAAAGGAGAAAAAAAAATCATGGATTGTACATGAGCAACATTCAATATAATCTTCCAAAAATATTGCCTGAAGCTATGTTGTCAAAGCAGAAAGCACCATTTTGGGGTAAGAATAAAATTATGATATTTAAAGTTTGTTAGGAAAAGAATTGGATGCTTTGTGGTAATTAGCATCAGGAGAGTTTATGTACAGCAGTCATACTGCTGATAGAAAGCTGGTGGGTAGATTGACATACTTAGGATGGTTATTTAAGAATGAGGCTGCTGTGCATGCAGAAATAGCCTGAGACACTTCATGCTCCTGAGGACAAATGATGTTTTGTTATTATGCTTAATCTGTGATGAAATCAATGAAACCATCGTAGTAAGAAGCAAAACCATGGGGATGCTATTAAGAGTTTAGTAATTCTAGTTTGTGTGGAAATATGGATTCCACTCACCAAGAAAAAAGCATATAGGGAAAGAAAGAAGTTACTGTCGTTGTTTTGAATTGTTCCTGAGCTATTCTATTGTGTCATGAATTTTAAGTCAAATTTCATGTTATTAGTATTCACTTTATTAGTGTGATGTATGTGTACTGCCACAATATTACTATCATAAAATAATATGATATTATGAGTTGTCTTCTACTGATCTAAAGTAATGCTTGTAAAACATGTAGCAAAAATACACATCAAAGTGAGAGGCAGAGAGAGAGAGGGAGAAGAAATGGGGGAGAGAGAGAGATACTGATTCTTTACTATTAGCTCACGCTGTTAAGGACCTAAGTTATTTTCTTGGTTAATAACATACTCTCTATCAGTACTCCTTTGCTAACAGGTCATAATTGTCATTTTCAATTTTAATCTCTAGCATATTCTCTCAGAAGTAATTTTGTTTTTTTTTGTTTGTTTGTTTGTTTGTTTGTTTTTAGATGGAGTCTTGCTCAGTGACCCAGGCTGGAGTGCAGTGGTACCATCTGGGCTCACTGCAAGCTCCGCCTCCTGGGTTCACGCCATTCTCCTGCCTCAGGCTCCCAAGTAGCTGGAACTACAGGCACCTGCCACCACGCCCTGCTAATTTTTTGTATTTTTCCTAGAGATGGGGCTTCACTGTGTTAGCCAGGATGGTCTCGATCTCCTGACCTCGTGATCAACCCTCCTCAGCCCCCCAAAGTGCTGGGATTACAGGCGTGAGCCACTGCGCCCGGCCAGAAGTAATTTTTTAATCTAGCATTATCCTAGTGTTTACTGTTCACCCAACTGGACACCTGAGTTTGGTTGTAATAATCATATGAAATCCACATAATTCAGATATCTATCTATAAAAATGCCTAGAAGTCCTCTTTGATTGTTTTAGGAAGAAAACCATAGAAGTATGTGACAGTGACCTCGTCTAAATCTACACTCTGGAATAAGAACTCTATATTTATTTCTAGACAATTAACTCAGGCATACTTACATATAACAAATTATGAATGGCACAAAATAGGATTATCTTAGGAATTTCTAGTTCCTCTTTATCAAGAACCTGAGAAAATAATTTCTCCACAGGAAATCTCTCTTTTCTGGTTGAGCGTGAGTTTTTTTCAATGTTCAGCTGACATTCTTCTGATCAGCGACCGTGGGCTCAAGTGTTGTTGCATTGTGTCCATGTGGTACAATAAATGAAGACTATGGTCTTGAAATATGGGTCAGAATGAGAATGAAGGAAAGGAAACGGTATTCCAAGCAACACAAGTATCTTAAGAAAATTCACATAGTGAAAAAAAAAGAGTGGTATGATTATTACACAGAGAGATGACTGGCCAGACTGGACAACATACTCATATTACGTGATAGTTGCGGCCAAATTTGGAGAGTTAGAACAAAAATCTTACATGACAAACATCGTAAGGAGGCTTGCTATTCTAAGTCATGGAAGGTTTTCTAGGTGTTACAGAAAAGGGTCCCATGACAAAGATGGTATTTTTCAAGTGCTGTCTCATTTGTGCAGAGGTTAGAATGAAATTGAAAAGACTGTTTTAAGGGAAGCTTCAGCCAAGACTATTTAGTCCTTAATTCAAGTATTCTGAGGAAGAACTCAAACTACGTAGGAAAAATAGGAAAGCACACATCATACAAGGAAGAATTCATTCCATTTAGTCATTTTACCAAATGAGAAAAGGTTATGATGGCAGAGTAGGAGAAGCTGCAAGTGGCACTTTAGTAAGGTTGTTTAATATATTTATTATTTTTAATTTAAGAAACAGAGAAGTCATAGTGTACCTTGGAGTCTACATATATTTCAAACAAATGGCATACACAACTCCTATAGGTTTTATTTTGTTTTGTTTGTCATGTAGGCTCGAAATAGAAGCATCTGTTTAGATAGACTCTAATTTTTCTGTCTGATTATTTATGTATCTTGAGGGAATTTTGTTATATTATAAATGACTGCAAAAGTTCATAGTGGGTCTATATAAAATCATCAAATCAAATTGAAACCAAAGCTTCTACCTTCCTCATCACTCTTGCTCTACAGAAAAATATTTTCATTTGAGTGACATCATTAGGGCAGACTAGAAATATGATAGGAATTACAGTTGATATCATTTAATGACCTCAGAAGACTAACTGCTGAATAAGAAGACAAGCTTTTTTTCTATTTTTCCTGAAAGGGTAAACCAGGTGGGTAAGACCTTTAGCCAACCTATGCTTCACCAAATCATCTCCCAACCAATTTCATCCCCAGCAGCTAAAAAAAGAACCTTAGCAAAGGAACCTCACAGTGATTAACTTGCTCTCTCATCCCACCAGTTGTAAAAATATACTTTATACATTACATAGTGATGCTCTTTGATGTTATACAAGAAGGAATTTGTGCTTGATAAGTGGCATTACACATTCATTTCTAAAAGTAGTGTCTGGGAAAAGCTGTCAAGTTTATCAAAAATAGGAAAGATTTTACATTCTAGACTGAGTCTTCTATAGAAGGAAATTGCTCAGTGTTGGAAGTGATTGAGTTAGCAATTATCCCATTTCCTTGTTTCATTTTCTCCAAGCACTTATCATCCTTTGACGTGTTATGCATTTTAATTATTAATTGTTGGCCTCTCACCATTAGAATGAAAACTCCATGAGGACAGGTGTTTTTGTGACACTATGGATATTTGTCTCAAAGAATCTACTCACATCCTGAATATGAGTCCCACAGTACCAAATTATGTGCAGCTGCTAAGTTGTAACACTTGAGTGAGTAATGTGTGGCATTAATAACCACGATTTTGAGTTATGATTTTGAAAGGGACACTGTTGTGTCTGCATATTTAGACAATTCAATTATTCTACAACTTCTATAGCCTAATTGCAATATTAAAGCTCTGGGAAAAATTAAAATCTGGGCTTTTCCATTTTAATATTGTGAGTTGATAATGTCATTATAACCTGCTGTTATAAATGTTCTTACCTGACTTTCCAAGTAAATGCTCTTACATGACTTTCTTTGTATAGTCTGAGAGCACTTACACAATCAATTTTGAAAACTATAATAAGCAGCAATCCAATAAAAAGTGTTTAGAGTGACTTAAAAGGCAAGTCGATTCTCAAATGTTTCTATTGCTTTCACTAGTTGTTTTTGCAAGTTGCTTCTTCAGAAATTTCCAAGAATTTCAATGTTACCCATGGTGCAGTTCCACCATATACTCCACTGTATGGTGTAAGATGACAAGCAAGTGTCCAGACTAATAGAATTAAGTGGTAAGCAGGATAGAAACTGAGGCATTGGAGAGAAAGTAGGAAGAATATTTTATTTCTAAGAGCTAGTAACTATATGCAAAAATGAAAAAAAGTGCTACTGACAAAAATCTGACATTTATACAGAGTACTGTATCTTGATTCAGATGATCAAGTACTGATAATTATTTAGGAGCTTCTTCTAGATTCTCCCTTCTGGGCCAATTGAGGTAAACATGCTTAGTATTTTGCATTATTTTTGTTTTGTTTTACTTTCAAAACACTCCTTCTCTCTGAATTTTTTCTCTAGTCTTATTTTTATTGCCCCAAGAGACGATTAGTCATGCCCCAAGAAGCCCGGTTCAGAGTGTAACATGTTATTATATTGATAGTTATTTCCCTGTTATTAGTAATCCAAAAATCTATCTTTATATTCTCTAAAGTCATTGGATTTTTGTATCTTTGAATGAAAGGTCACCATCTTTTTTCTTCATTACTAAAACAAAAAATAAATTTAAAATAAAGTCATTTTACAAAGCCACAACCTAGTTAAAAGGAAACATTAGTTCTACTTGTGATTATTTGGCCTGACAGAGACTTGTAGTGCAAAAAACAAACGAGAAATCATAGACATCATTCTATTTGTTTGGGAGATGAGATTTAGAACTTAAATTTCAATATAGGTGACACTGATTTTCTGAATATTTAGACCCCCTTGAGGAAATTGGTTCTGCATTGGATCTAATTCAACAGAGACAGGAAGGTGGTTAGCTTTGCTTTCACCTCTCTATTCCTTTCTACATATTCTAAATAGCATTACCTTTTTTTCTAATACTAAACAATAATTTCTGATAAATTACCCTCTCTTAAGTGTACTGAATTACTTTCATTTGCCTTCTTTTGTTTTTATTTCAATAATTTTTTGAAGAACAGGTGATCTTTGGTTAGATGAATAAGTCTTTAGTGGAGATTTCTGAGATTTTGGTGCACACATCATCCATGTGTACTGAATTACTTGATCCTAGTTTGAGGCTAGAGAACAAAAGTGTTAAGAAGTCTGTATTTCAAGGTAAGCATTTATATTTCTTGAGCACCAGACATTCTCTTACCCAAACTGTTTGTTAATTTGAAAGGGAAGGGCAATGATATTTTATAGTTTTAAATTTACTTCTTTTTCTACCTGTGATTCTAAATTGCTTTACCAAGTTAATTAGTAACCGTTTTTTCTTCTTTCTTGAACAAGTGTTTATGTAGTTTGCTTATTTTAAAATTGGACATTTGTGTTTTATTACTGATCAATAAAAGCTTGTTACTATGAAAGTTTATCAACTCAAGATCTGTTATAAATTTGTATAGGTAGAGATCGATATAGATATATATTTATCAGCACTTTTTCCCTGCACCTCTACCAGTGAGGTTATTTTTTGCATTTTATAATACAATTAGATTCTTTTCTCACATTCTGCATTCCATTATGGGATCCCTTTACCTCTTAAATATTTTTTTAATTTGCACGCATTATGATTTACTCTTTGTACCATAAAGTTCTATGGGCTTTGACAAATGCATAGTGTATCTACATTACTATAACATACAATATATTTTTATCATACTAAAAATCTCCCGTGCTTTATGTATTCAACCCTCCTCCTTCCCCAAGCCCCTGGCAATCACTGACACATTTACCTTTTATACAGTTTTACTTTTCCAGATTATTTAGCCTGTTCATACTGGCTTCTTCCACTTAGCATTTATAATTTATTCATGTTTACATGAGGCTTGATAGTTCATATCTTTTTATCCCTAAATAGTATCCCATTGTGTAGATGTACCACAGTTTGTTGATCCATTCACCCATTGAAAGACATCTTGGTTACTTCCAGTTTGGGGTTTACAAATAAAGCTGCTATAAACATTTATGTGCAGGTTTTGTGTGGATGTTAAGTTTCCGAAGTCATCGGGTAAACAACTGAGAGTGTGATTGCTGAGTCATTTAATACGGCTGTACTTAGCTTGTAATAAAGAACTAAACTGTTCTCCAGGATGGCTGGGCCATTTTTAATTCCCATCAGGAATGAATGATAGTTTTTCCAGTTCCACATCTTTACCTTCCATGGGTGTTGTCAAGTTGCTTTTGTTTTGTTTTGGTTTGTTAAATTTTAACAAATTTAAAAGGTGTCTGATGGTATCTTGTTGTTTTAATTAGCATTTGTCCAGTGATAAATGATGTTGAAAATCTCTTTATATGCTTAGTTGCCAACTGTATTTTCTTTTGTGAGGTATCCATTCAGATCTTCTGACAGTTTTTAATTGGTTTGCTTGTTTCACTATTGTTGAGGTTTAAGAGATCTCCATATATTTTGGGTGCAAGTTCTTTATCAAATTTGTAATGTTCAAGTATTTTCTCCCACTCTGTGATTTATCTTTTCATTCTCAGATAAGAGAATGAAAGGAAAAGAAATGTTTTAATTTTAAGTTAAACTTATCAATTTTATCTTTCGTGGCTCATCATTTTGGTGTTGTATCTAAAAACTTATCCCCAAACCCCATGTAGATTTTATCTTATATTTTCTTTTATAATGTTTTATAGATTTTTATTTTGTATTAATGTAATGAACTCTTTTGAGTTTACTTTTCGAGTAAGGAATAGGTTTGTGTACAAATTCCCTTTTGTTGAAAAAGACTTACTTTTTATTAAATTGCCTTTACACCTTTGTCAAAAATCAGTTGACTGTATTTATGTGGATCTATTACTATACTTTCTGTTCCATTCTATTGATGATCTGTGTGTGTATTCTTAAGCAAATACTATGCTGTCTTGATTACTATAAATTGATAGAAAGTCTTGAATTTGGGTAGTGTGAGTCTTCCAACTTTGTTTTTCTTTATTATTGTGTTGACTATGCCAGGCTCTTTGCCTTCTTACATACATTTGAGCATCCATTTGTTGATATCTACAAAACAGCCAGCTAGGATTTTTTTGGGATTGTGTTGAACCTATGGATCAATTTGGAAAGAATTGACATTTTAATAATAGTCTTCTAATCTCAAAATGAATTCAGATGACATGATACCCTGGGGCCTGTTAGGGGGTGGGGGGCTAGGGGAGGGATAGCATTAGGAAAAATACCTAATGTAGATGACGGGTTGATGGGTGCAGCAAACAACCGTGGCATGTGTATACCTATGTAACAAACCTGCACATTCTGTAAATGTATCCCAGGACTTAAAGTATAATTTTAAAAAAAGCTTTTTTTTAATGAATTAAGATGGAATGAACTCAGAATATCTACTTATTTCAATCTTATTTTATTTCTCTCATCAGTGTGTTGTACCTATCTTCATACAGATCCTATACGTATTATTATATTTGTATACTTAAATGCTTTATGTTTTGTGTGCTGTTGTAAATAATAGGTTTTTTAAATTTCAGAGTATCATTAATCATTGTCAGTTTGAAAGAAGGCCATTGACTTTTGTATTTGACTTTATAGCCTATTACCTTGCTATATTGCTTGCTGATTCCAGGAATTTTTTATAATATTTTTGTGGTTTTCAACATAAACAATGGCTTTATATGTGCATAAAATTTTATTTTACTTTTCAATCTGTGTAACTTGTTTTTCCTATCTTAGTATGCTAATTAGAACTTGAAGTACCAAATTGAATAGGCATGGCAGGAGAGGTTGTCTTTGCCTTTTTCTCAATCTTCATATGTCTCTTTTTTCCTTTACCAACCTGTCTAGAAGTTTATTGATTTTATTGATCTTTTTTAAAACACCAGTTTATGATTTTGTGGATTTCTCAATTTTTTCCTATTTTCAATTTCACTAATTATCACTCTAGTTTTCTTTTTTTGGAAAATTTTCATTTTTCACAAACTTCCTAAAGTGTAAGATTAGATTATTAATTTTAGATCTTCCTTCTCTAATGTATACATTTAATGCTATAAATGTTCTTTTAGCACTACTCTGGAGCATCCCACAAATTTTGATAAAGTGTATTTTCATTATCATTTTATGAAAATAATTTTTAATTTCTCTCGACACTTTTTATTTTTATTACACTTTAAGTTCTGGGGTACATGTGCAGAACGTGCAGATTTGTTACTTAGATACACACGTGCCATAGTAGTTTGCTGCACCCATCAACCCGTCATCTACATTAGATATTTCTTCTAATGCTATCCCTCCCCTAGCCCCACACCGCCCTACAGGCCCAGGTGTGTGATGTTCCCCTCCCTGTGTCCCATGTGTTCTCATTGTTCATCTCCCACATGTGGGAGAACATGTGGTGTTTACTTTTCTGTTCTTGTGTTAGTTTGCTGAGAATGATGGTTTCCAGCATCATCCATGCTCCTGCGAAGGAAATGAACTCATCCCTTTTTTTTTTTTTTTTTTTTTTTGAGATGGAGTCTCGCTTTGTCTCCCAGGCTGGAGTGCAGTGGCAGGATCTCGGCTCACTGTAAGCTCCCTCCTCCAAGCTTCATGCCTTCTCCTACCTCAGCCTTCTCTGAGAAACTGGGACTACAGGCCCCGCTTTTTTTTTTTTTTTTTTTTTTTTTTTTTTTGTATTTTTTTTAGTAGAGAAGGGGTTTCCACCGTGTTAGCCAGGCTGGTCTCGATCTCCTGACCTCATAATCTGCCCGCCTCAGCCTCCCAAAGTGCTGGGATTACAGGCGTGAGCCAACACACCCGGCCCTGTGTGCCACATTTTCTTTATCCAGTCTATCATTGATGGTCATTTGGGTTGGTTCCAAGTCCTTGCTATTGTGAGTACTGCTACAATAAACATATGTGTGCATTTGTCTTTATAGTAGAATGATTTATAATCCTTTGGGTATATACCCAGTATGGGATGGTTGGGTCAAATGGTATTTCTAGTTCTAGATCCTTGAGGAATCACCACACTGTCTTCCACAATGGTTGAGATTGTTTACACTCCCACCAACAGTGTAAAAGCGTTCCTATTTCTCCACTTCCTCTCCAGCATCTATTGTTTCCTGACTTTTTAATGAACGCCATTCTAACTGGCGTGGGATGGTATCTCATTGTGGTTTTGATTTGCATTTCTCTAATAACTGGTGATGGTGAACTTTTTTTCACATGCCTGTTGGCCACATAAATGTCTTCTTTTGAGAGGTGTCTGTTCATATCCTTTGCCCACTTTTGCATGAGGTTGTTTGGATTTTTTTCTTGTAAATTTGTTCAATATCTTTGTAGATTCTGAGTATTAGCCCTTTGTCAGATGGATAGATTGCAAAAATTTTCTCCCATTCTGTAGGCTGCCTGTTCACTCCGATGATAGTTTCTTTTGCTGTGCAGAAATTCTTTAGTTTAATTAGATCCCAGTTGTCAATTTTGGCTTTTGTTGCCATTGCTTTTGAAGTTTTAGTCATGAAGTGTTTGCCCAACCCTATGTCCTGAATGGTACTGCTGATGTTTTATTCTAGGGTTTTTATGGCTTTAGGTCTTATGTTTAAGTCTTTAAATCCAACTTGAATTAATTTATGTGTATATGGTATAAGGAAGGGATCCAGTTTCAGCTCTATATGGCTAGCCAGTTTTCCCAGCATCATTTATTAAATAGGGAATCCTTTCCCTATTGCTCGTTTGTGCCAAGTTTGTCAAAGATCAGATCGTTATACATGTGTGGTGCTATTTTTGAGGCCTCTGTTCTGTTCCATTGGTCTATATATCTGTTTTGGTACCAGTACCATGCTGTTTTGGTCACTGTAGTCTTGTAGTATAGTTTGAAGTCAGGTAGCATGATGCCTCCAGCTTTATTCTTTTTGCTTAGGATTGTCTTGGCTATGTGGGCTCTTTTTTGGTTCCATATGAATCTTAAAGTACTTTTTTCCAATTATGTGAAGAAAATCAGTAGTAGCTCGATGGGGATAGCATTGAATCTATAAATTATCTTGGGCAGTATGGCCATTTTCACAATATTGATTCTTCCTACCCATGAGCATGGAATGTTCTTCCCTTTGCTTGTGTCCTCTTTTATTTCGTTGAGCAGTGGTTTATAGTTCCCCTTGAAGAGGTCCTTCACATCCCTTGTAAGTTGGATTCCTAGGTATTTTATTCTTTTTGTAGTAATTGTGAATGGGAGTTCACTCATTATTTGACTCTCTGTCCATTATTGGTGTATAGGAATGCTTGTGATTTTTGCACATCGCATTTGTATCCTGAGACTTTGCTGAAGTTGCTTATCAGCTTAAGGAGATTTGGGGCTGAGACAATGATGTTTTCTAAATATCAAATCATTTCATTTGCAAACAGAGAAAATTTAACTTCTGTTTTTCTAATTGAATACCCTTTATTTCTTTCTGTTGCCTGATGGCCCTGGCCAAAACTTCCAACACTATGTTGAATAGGAGTGGTGAGAGAGGGCATTCTTATTTTGTGTTAGTTTTCAAAGGGAATGCTTCCAGATTTTGCCAATTCAGTATGATATTGGCTATGGGTTTGTCATAAATAACTCCCATTATTTTGAGATACATTCCATCAATTCCTAGTTTATTGAGAGTTTTGAGCATGAAGTGCTATTGAATTTTGTCAAAGGCTTTTTCTGCATCTATTGAGATAATCATGTGGTTTTTTATCTTTTGTTCTGTTTATGGGATGGATTACATTTATCAATTTGCATATTTTGAACCAGCCTTACATCCCAGGGATGAAGCCAACTTGATGGTGGTGGATAAGTTATTTGATGTGCTGCTGGATTCAGTTTGCCAGTATTTTATTGAGGATTTTCACATCAATGTTCATCAGGGATATTGTCCTAAAATTCCATTTATTGTGTTGTGTCTCTACCAGGCTATGGTATTGGGATGATGCCGGCCTCATAAAATCAGTTAGGAAGGATTTCCTCTTTTTCTATTGATTGAAATAGTTTCAGAAGAAATGGTACTAGCTCCTGTTTGTATCTCTGGTAGAATTTGGCTGTGAATTTGTCTGGTCCTGGACATTTTTTGGTTAGTAGGCTATTCATTATTGCCTCAATTTCAGAACCCGTTATTGGTCTATTCAGAGATTCAACTTCTTCCTGCTTTAGTCTTGGGAGGGTGTATGTGTCCAGGAAATTATCCATTTCTTCTAGGTTTTCTAGTTTATTTGTGTAGAGGCCTTTATAGTATTCTCTGATGGTAGTTTGTATTTCTGTGGGGTCGGTGGTGATATCCCCTTTATCATTTTTTTATTGCATCTATTTGATTCTTCTCTCTTTTCTTCTTTATTAGTCTTGCTACTGGTCTATCAATTTTGTTGATCTTTTAAAAAAACCACCTCCTGGATTCACTGATTTTTTAAGGGTTTTTGTGTCTCTATCTCCTTCAGTTCTGCTCTGATCTTAGTTATTTCTTGCCTTCTGCTAGCTTTTGAATGTGTTTGCTCTTGCTTCTCTAGTTCTTTTAATTGTGATGTTAGAGTGTCAATTTTAGATCTTTCCTGCTTTCTCTTGTGGGCATTTAGTGCTATAAATTTCCCTCTACATACTGCTTTAAATGTGTCCCAGAGATTCTGGTACGTTGTATCTTTGTTCTCATTGGTTTCAAAGAACATCTTTATTTCTGC
>NW_016803181.1:3020347-3022315 GCF_001698545.2 Rhinopithecus bieti
GCTGGGAGTTGGAGACTGGAGCTGTTCCTATTCGTCCATCTTGCTCCGCCCCGATATCCTTTCTTACACTTGATTGAATTGACTATTGAAGCTTGTGGTTGCATCACAAAGTTCTCGTGCCATGGTTTTCACTTCCATCAGGTCATTGAAGGTCTTCTCTGCACTGCACTGTTTATTCTAGTTAGCCATTCATCTAACCTTTTTTCTAGGTTTTTAGCTTCCTTGCGATGGGTTAGGATGTGGTCCTTTAGCTTGGAGAAGTTTGTTATGACTGACCTTCTGAAGCCTACTTCTGTCAACTCATCAAACTCATTCTCCGTCCAGTTTTGTTCCCTTGCTGGCAATCCCTTGGAGGAGAAGAGGCGCTTTGTTTTTTGGAATTTTCAGCTTTACTGCTCTAGTTTCTCTCCATCTTTTTGATTTTATCTGCCTTTGGTCTTTGATGTTGGTGACCTACAGATGGGGTTTTGGTGTGAATGTCCTTTTTTTATTGATGTTGATGCTATTCCTTTCTGTTTTTTTGTTTTCCTTCTAACAGTCAGACCCCTCAGCTGCAGGTCTGCTGGAGTTTCCTGGAGGTCTACTCCAGACCCTGTTTGCATGGGTATCACCAGCAGAGGCTGCAGAACAGCAAATATTGCTGCCTGTTCCTCCCTCTGGAAGCTTCATCACAGAGGGTCACCCACCTGTTTGAGGTGTCTGTCGGCCCCTATGGGGTGTTTCCCAGTCAGGCTACATGGAGGTCAGGGACCTGTTTGAAGGAGCAGTCCGTCCATTCTCAGAGCTCAAATGCTGTGCTGAGAGAACCATTGCTGTCTTCAGAGCTGTCAGACAGGGATGTTTAAGTCTGCAGAAGCTGTCTGCTACCTTTTGTTCAACCATGCCCTGCCCCCAAGGTGGAATCTATAGAGGCAGTAGGCATTGCTGAGCTGCAGTGGGCTCCACTCAGTTTGTGCTTCCTGGCTGCTTTGTTTACACTGTGAGCTACTCAAGCCTCAGCAATGGCAGATGCCCCTACACCTGTCAAGCTGCCGCATTGCATGTTGAACTCAGACTGCTACAGTAGCAGTGAGCAAGTCTCCATGGGCATGGAACCCACCGAGCAAGGCACAGGAGGGTATCTCCTGGTCTGCTGGTCACTAAGACCATGGGAAAAGTGCAGTATTTGGTCAGGAGTGTACCATTGTTCCAGGTACAATCTGTCACAACTTCCCTTGGCTAAGAAAGGGAAATCCCCCAACCCCTTGCGCTTCCTGGGTGAAGCAATGCCCCTCCCTGCTTCAGCTCACCCTCCGTGGGCTGCACCCACTGTCCAACCAGTCCCAGTGAAATGAACCAAGTATCTCAGCTGGAAATGCAGAAATCAGCCATCTTGTGCATCAATCTCACTGGGAACTGCAGACTGGAGCTGTTCCTATTTGGCCATCTTGGAAGTGACCCCTGTTAATCCTGAGTTATAATTTGATTGCACTGTGGTCTGAGAGACAGTTTGTTATTATTTCTGGTCTTTGGCATTTGCTGAGGAGTGTTTTACTTCTAATTATGTGGTCAATTTTGGAATAAGTGTGATGTGGTGCTGAGAAGAATGTATATTCTCTTGATTTGGGGTGGAGAGTTCTGTAGATGTCTATTAGGTCTGCTTGGTCCACAGCTGAGTTCAAGTCCTGGATGCCCTTGTTAATTTTCTGTCTTGTTGATCAGTCCAATATTAACAGTGGTGTGTTAAAGTCTCCCACTATTATTGTGTGGGAGTCTAAGTCTCTTTGTAGATCTCTAAGGACTTGTTTTATGAATCTCGGTGCTCCTGTATTGGGTGCACATATATTTAGGATAGTTAGCTCTTCTTGTTGCATTGATCCCATTACATTATGGAATGCCCTTCTTTGTCTTTTTTGATCTTTGTTGGTTTAAAGTCTGTTTTATTAGAGAGTAGGATTGCAACCCCTGCCTTATTATTTTTTTTTTTTT
>NW_016803182.1:0-2601 GCF_001698545.2 Rhinopithecus bieti
CTCGGGCGGGGGGCAGGAGGGGCGCGGAGCGGAGCCGGGCCCGCGCTGCGCGCCCCGCCGGGCGTGCTTTGGGCTGCGCCAGCGAGCCGGGCAGGTGGCGCCCGTGTCGGAGACCCCGCGCCGGACCCTGAGGCAGCGAGTAAGTGAGGCAGGCCCATCGTGGCATCCCTCCCGGCTCCGACCTGCCGCCGTGCCTGCTGCACTGCGCGGCATGTCAGACCTGACCCGGACTGGGTAGGGGGCGCGTCCCGCTGCTGGGGTCCCAATGGGGAGGGGAGCGGAGAGGAGACGGATGATGTCATGGATGCTTCGCCCGGCCTGGGAGGAGGTGGCGGCCAGAGGGGGTGCGGCTCGGATTATGTCACCTCTTCCCTCTGCGCCCCGCCCCCCGGGGCCACACGCGTTGGTGGGGAGCCTGCGGAGGTGCGGGCGGGATTTCCCCCATCGCAGGGACTCCTAGGTCCCGTGGCCTGTGGCTGGGGTCTCTATCAGTTGGCTCTGCGGGCCATGGGCTGCTGGTGAATGGCGACCCCCCCACCCCCAGCAGAAGCTCGTGTGTGTGCGCGCGTGTGTGTGCTCGGGATGGAGGGGGCGCTCTCGGCCCCCTCAGTCCTGAAACACCGGCTTCATCAGAGCCAGTAGCTAGGTGTTGGGCCCATTCCGCTGCCAGTGCTTAGGCCACCGAGGGAAGATGGATCTCCCCTTACTCATCCCAACCAAGAGGTTCTGGATATCTCTGCATCCCAAAAGCCCTGCAGTGCCCCCAGATCCCTTTCCTCCCTCCGTCCTGCTTCCTGGAAACCCCTTCTGCTCCCCCTGCCCGGATTCACTGCCTCTTTGCATTGCCCATAACTAGCATTCCCACAGGCATTTGCCCTGCATTTCTTTGGTGCAGGGCCCATAGATCCCCAGGACTCTGCCATCTGTGCCCCTGGGAAACCTACAGGCCAGACCTGGGGAGGCCTCAGAGTGAAATCTCCCTGGAGTGACCTGAGCCAAGTGCTCCAAGATGCCCCCTCTGGGGGGTAGAGATCAGGGATGCTGTCCTGAGGCCAGCCTTTGGACTGGTCTAGAAGCATGTAGGATGGTCACAGAGAGCTGGCAAGAGCTTGTGTGTGAAGTAGAGAGGGGCTCAGGTCAGGGGAGATAGAGGAGGGGCATCAGGAGAGGCCTTGGGGACCCTGCTGCAAGCTCTACTCTGGTTCTGGGGACCAAGAGGAATACCAGGCGTTTCACCCATTATACATTTACTTCTTAAAATGCCTGCAAGGTAAGTGTAAGTGTGAGAACCTGAGGTGAAATTACCTGCATGAGGTTGCACAGCTAATCAGTCCAGTTGGGATTTACACTTGGAGCTGATGCTGCCAGAACTCTGTCTACTGCACTTGATCCTGCTCGTGGAAGGATTTGGACAGAGCAGGGGCAAGATCAGCTTTGCCCTTTAGAAGGAGTTCCCTGGCAGCTGCTGGGGGAGGGTGTGCAGGAGAAGAAAGTCCATTGAGGAGCCCCCAGCAGGGGTGCTGGATGGAGGGGCTGGCTAGAGATTTTTAGGAGATAGAATGGTCTGGGGTAGCGGCCTCTGAGACCCCAGGTGTTCCTAGCTTTGGGAGAGACACAGGTTGGGGGGGTGGGTTGGAAGTACCTATACATGTAACTCTTAGGTAGAGTCCGTTTGGCACCTTCATGACGCTAATACTGTGTATAATGCCCCAGGCACTGAGGGCTGAGGTGACAGAGATCGAGGCAGTCGGGCAACAGGCTGTCATCCCAGGGTGGTGCACTGATGCCAGGAGGCTGCCTTTGCAGACCATGCACAGTTACCTGGGCCAGTTCAGGACCTTTCCTCTTGGTTCAGTTCCTGCTTATCAGGGAAACATCCCCTTCCTTGTCCTGCCAGTGCCCTACTGGGATTTTGTGGAAAGAAGCTGCAGCAGCCAAAGCTTGGGAGAGACAAGGGGCAGGGCATGTTTGCAAGGGGTTAACCATGACAGGTTAAAATTACGACAAGAAGCTCTTTAGAGAGTGAGGCTCCAGAGAGATCTTCTGTGGGTTGATAGTCAAGCATTCCCCAGGTAGAGCGTAGAGAAAGGAGGCTCAGGACAATGGTCCTGGGACCTTGTTTCCATCCAGGACTCGAGACATCTGAGACTTGCTGGGGACTACACACACTCTAGAGAAACAGTAGGGCAGAGTGGCATATGACCAGCCCCAACCTATGCTCAGGTTATCCTTTCCCGGATCTCAGGGAAGGTAGCACTACATGTTTGTATTGCCCCTTATAGTTTACAAAGCACCTTCCCAAACATTATACCCTGTCATTCAAGATCAACATGATCACTGTTGAGGTTTATTCCTGCCCAGGTCCAGGTCTCTGGTGCAGCCACCTTGCTTTCCCCTTGCCTAGATCTTTCATCCCACTATTGGCGCCTTCCCTCAGCATATTAACACTCAGGTTTCTACCATGGTTAATTTTAAAATTAAAAAAGCCCTTGAATCTCAAACCTTCTTAAATGACTGCCTTCTCTTTTTTTTTTTTTTTTTTTTGGAGACGGAAGTCTCGCTCTGTCGCCCAGGCTGGAGTGCAGTGGCCGGATCTCAGCT
>NW_016803183.1:0-1220 GCF_001698545.2 Rhinopithecus bieti
TTTTAAATGTCCAGTAAAATACTCCCTACCCTTTTAATATGCAATTTTTTCTTTTTTTTTTTTTACGTACTTTCTCTGTTTCCCACTTTTTGATGTAATTTACTGTTCTTTTCCTTATTTTCTTTAGTTTTATGCTGAATAGATTTAGGGTAGTAAAGTTTCTTTAACTACATCTTTATCTATGAAATGTATAAATTCATCTTGATGTTTCCCTTTGATCCTTAGTTATTTAGGAGAGTTTCTTCATTCCCAAATTATTAAAGTATATTTTGGCTGTTTTTTATTTTATTCTATTGTCAGAAAATGCAGACTATCAAGTCTCAACTTTTAACAGTTTATCAAGATTTTCCTTGAAGCCAAGTTACTCAATGAACTTTGTTCAACAGATATAAGAGAAAATTATATTTTGTTGTATGGGCCAAAATTCTCTTTAATTAAGTCTTGCCTGTTGGTATTTTTCAAATCTTTATTTTTCCTAATTTTGATCTACTTGTTTCATATTCTGAAAGAGATACAATAAGAATCTCTTACTTTAATAGTTCACTTTGTAGTTATACGTGCTTTTTTGTAATTTTATTTGTGTGTCTGAGGGACGGGCATACGTACACCTAATGGTTAATGCATTTTTTATCCTTTTTCATGTATTAAATGGTATTATTATAGGATCCCTTTTTTCAACCAAAAGAAAAAAGAAAACACTTTAACATCGAATTCCACTTTGATACTTACATTGCCACACCTATTTTACTTTTATTGCATTTGGATGATGTGTCTTTTCCCTGAGCTTTATTTTATATCCATATTTGTCTCTGTGTCAGATTACCCATTTGTTTACAATAGATATCTTTTTCTTTTTTCTCTTTTCTTTTTTTTTTTTTTTGAGACAGAGTCTTGCTCTGTCGCCCAGGCTGGAGTGCAGTGGCCGGATCTCGGCTCACTGCAAGCTCCGCCTCCCGGGTTCACGCCATTCTCCTGCCTCAGCCTCCCGAGTAGCTGGGACTACAGGCGCCCGCCACTTCGCCCGGCTAGTTTTTTTGTATTTTTTAGTAGAGACGGGGTTTCACCGTGTTAGCCAGGATGGTCTTGATCTCCTGACCTCGTGATCCGCCCGTCTCGGCCTCCCAAAGTGCTGGGATTATAGGCTTGAGCCACCGCGCCCGGCCCCTTTTGTTTTTTTCAAATCCAACTTATAGTCTCTGTTGGTAGAATTTTACCTCTCA
>NW_016803184.1:0-518 GCF_001698545.2 Rhinopithecus bieti
GAGAAACTTTTTGTGATGTGTGAATTCATCTCACAGAGTTACACCGTTCTTTCATTGAGAAGTTTGCTAACACTTTTTTCGTGAATCTGGGATGCAATATTCCAGAGCAGAATTGAGGAATATTGTGAATTAGGAAATATCCTCAGTTAAAAACTAGAAAGAAGATTTCTGAGAAACAACTTTTGATGTGTGAATTCATCTCACAGAGTTACATGATTATTTTCATGGATCAATTTTGTAGAACTGTTTTTGGGGAATCTGAGAAGGGATATGTTGGATTGCATTGAAGTCTATGGTGACTAATGAAATATCCTCAGATATAAACAAGAAAGAAGCTTTCTGAGAAAGTTCTTTGTGATGTGTGAATTCATCTGTCAGAGATACACCTTTCTTCTCACGGAGCAGTTTGCTAACACTGTTTTCATGGATTCTGCAAAGGGATGTTTCAGAACGCTTTGAGGCCTATGGGGAATAAAGAAATATCCTCAGATAAAACTATAAAGAAGCATTCTAAGAAA
>NW_016803186.1:0-364 GCF_001698545.2 Rhinopithecus bieti
TCAAGGGAAAGTGTGATATAGCTCTTTGAGATGAATTCACACATCACAAAGCAGTTTCTCAGAAGGCTTCTCTGTAGAATTTATCTAGGGATATTTAATTTTCAGCATAGGACTCAATGCCCTCGGAATATACCATGGCAGATAACACGAAAACAGTGTTAACAAACTGCTCAATGTAACGAAAAGTGTATCTCTGTGAGATGAATACACTTGTCACAAAGCAGTTTCTCATAAAACTTTTTCTAGTTTTCACTGAGGATATTTCCTTTATTACCTTAGGCTTCAAAGCGATCAAAACTATCCCTCCTCACATTGAATAAATACAGTTCTAGCAAACTGCTCCTTGAAAGAATAGTGTAACTCT
>NW_016803187.1:0-356 GCF_001698545.2 Rhinopithecus bieti
AATATGGTAAAACCCCATCTCTACTGAAAATACAAAAATTAGCCAGGTGTGGTGGCACGCACCTGTAATCCCACCTACTAGGGAGACTGAGACAGGAGAATCACTTGAATCCAGGAGGTAGAGGTTGTGTTGAGCTGAGATCACGCTACTGCACTCCGGCCTGGGTGACAGAGTGAGATTCTGTCTCAAAGATAATAATAATAATAATAATAATAACTCAGTATGTGGGCAAAGTGGGGAGAAGAGGGGGTGACTCACAGGTCCCTCAACAACCACTGGAGTAATGGAGCGAGCAGAGGACAGGCTGTGCCACTCTGCCACTCTCACAGGCACCTGGGACTCTCAGGACAAGAAGC
>NW_016803188.1:0-1811 GCF_001698545.2 Rhinopithecus bieti
TAATCCATTATAGGTGCAAATTATGTGACAGTTTGAACAATCGTTAAATTAAGTACATATTAAGATGTCACAGGTTTATATGAGCTGTGCTATAGTGAGAGACAAGAATAACAAAAAACAGCAATATACTGGAAACCCTAAGAAAGACATTTCATTTCTCTTATCAGTTAGTTGTGTATCTTTGGGAACACCAAAGAACTGCTCTGGGTCTTAGACTTCCTCATTTGCAAAATGAAAGATGTATAATGTATAAAAGGCATTTCAGTTATACAATTCTATGTCTCTTGCTGCTTTTTCACTGGAAAACTCAGAAACAAGTTTTAAAAAATAGTCTTGTTTACCACAGTTGTATTCAATACAACACGTATCTTTGGGGAAGAATTAATATTTATCCTGAGGCAAAGTTGCTTTTAAGGAGGATAATTTGTCAGATACTCTTTGAGAGCACACTGTTGAGCATCATCAAAGCGAGGGAAAGAGTACTTGGACTCATCTTGCAGTAACATACAAGGAGACTCTTTAGAGTGAAGCATATAAAATGAGAGCTCCAAGGCACACGCAGCAGTCAAAAGAGAAATGAGCTGGGCAATAGACCTGATGAAATATTAACTGTACTGAGAACTTGACTATTTATACAAGGTTTAGTAATAAGATACAGTCTAAGAGAAAGGATGTGCATTTAGATTTTTATCTGCCTAAATTGTGGTGATAAACTATAAAAGAAAGCCCTAGATTATCTGTAGGATGCTAATGAGATGAACTGTATGTAGAAATATTTTTAATCTAATTAATGTGTAACTGATCTATAATATCATCAGCCATTACATTTGAACTTAAGTGTCAAAAAGCTCAGTGTTATTAATGAACTATGAATGTGAGAAGGAAAAGAAAAAATTGGGGAGAAATACCATATTTTAATTTTTGATCTTTTGGAATCATAAGACCATAAGAAAGTTAAAGGGAATGAAAATCTGAAGCTTCAGAAGGAAGTCATAGTGAAAAGCTTTTTTACAAGCATTGTGCATATTCACTGAACTCAAAACTCTAGTCATTATTAAGGCTACTAAATTACATGCACAATTCAATTTGTTAAGAAACGTGGTTCCATCTACATATAAACAAACAGGATCCATTCAGACAGTGAGACAATTATGTCTAATAAATGCAAACCAAAGATACTTTCCCTCTGACTATAGCAGTAATCCTTGTGCATTATTCCTACATTGTGTTTAATTGCCCTTCCATTTTTATCCTAATCAGATCCTGAACCTTGAACTTGTAAGACATTTGGCCTCACTCCTATTTTATGCTCTTGTCCAAAGAAATTTGAATTTGGTTTTCTCCATTTAATTGTATTAGTCTGTCCTTTAACAATATCTGACCTAACCTCCTTACTGGATCTTTCTCATTGGCTACAAAAGGTGGGATAGTCTAGCTATCTAAACTGTCCTTCTAGATCCAAAATTCTGTCCACAGCATTGGCATTGGGTACTACATCTCAAAATGATCCCCCCTTTCCTGGAAAAGGTTTTACTACTCATGGGTTTCCCCTGAAGTCATAGTTTTGCTATAGGAACTTTTTTTTTTTTTTTTTTTTTTCACTAGGGTTTCTAATCTAGGGAACATAACATGATCCAACTTAGGAAAATCAGATCTTCTTTTCCAGAATTTAAAACTCGAACAAAGACACAGATACTAGGAACCATGAAACAGAAGACCTTAGGGATATGTTGGCAACTCAGAGATCATTTTTGTGAATTATTGTGGCTGAGTTTTCAGTTTTCAGGGTTGCTCTGCATCCAGAGTAGGAA
>NW_016803190.1:0-1302 GCF_001698545.2 Rhinopithecus bieti
AAATAAGAAAAGAAAGAAAGAAAGAAAAAATAAACCAACAAAGTATGATTCTGGACAGGGGAAAAAATAGCTATCTCGGCTCACTGCAACCCCCGCCTCCCGGGTTCAAGCAATTCTCTTGCCTCAGTCTCCTGAGTAGTTGGGATTACAGGCATGCTACCTTGCCCAGCTAATTTTTGTATTTTTAGTAGAGATGGGGTTTCACCATGTTGGTCAGGCTGGTCAGACCTCGTGATCCGCCTGCCTCAGCCTCCCAAAGTGCTGGGATTACAGGCATGAGCCACTGCACCAGGCTAGTCTTGCAACTTTTAATTTTGAAATTATATCAAATTTTTAAATGTCTATAAAAATTACTAGCCTGTATTCTCTGGCTAGGTGAGTTTCCAGATTTGTTCTAAGATATGTTCTATGTTTACTACATACTTATGTATATAGCTTACATCCTCATAATAAGAACATACTAGTAGAAACATGGTTTTAGTTGAAGTCATGTAGCCTTGAGATGATTATGGAAAGCATAATATGAGATCAGAGATAGGATTATATTCCTAAAGTCATAGCTGCAAACTGTCGGCTGGTGGCAGCAAAGGCAAAGAAACGGCACTGTAATTGAAGGTCCCAGTAAAGAAAACAAGTCACACACAAATAAGAAGGCTGCTAGAGTTTGGCAGATTTTCCTGGGCAAATACCTATTCTGTCTTTCTGCCATAAAGACTAGTCTAGTCTGAGCTAGGATAGGAGTCCAGGTTTTCCATATTAGGGTCTGCTCTAATAGAATAGGCCTGGAGTAGTTTTAGGGATCTTAGGTAACTAAGGCCAATCTGGAGCAGAACCAAAATAACACCTTTCCTGCCTCAAATCTCTGGATAGTCCTAGAAGCAACTCAGCTCATGGACCACAGAGAAGTAATTTAGGAGTATGTGTTTCTCAACTGGGGTGATACTGATAATTTGGTGGGACAAGTTTTAGTTCTGGGGACTGTCTTACCTTATGAGCCATCTCCAATGGCTCTCCACCTTTTATTAATATGCCATTTTGAGCACCTACTCCTGTACCCACCATCACAGCAGTTGGAGTGGCCAGTCCCAGTGAACAGGGACATGCAATACACAGAACTGTGATAGAGGCTTGGAAAGCAAATCGTATTATCGTTTCTGTTCGGGAGATACTTCTATTGTAGCCCTTTAGAAGAAAGGCATAAATTTTCGTTATTAATTTAGAGCTGTACAAAACAAAAGAAACAAAACTTAACACTATTCAAATAAAACCACAATTTAAAAAGTGACATATCCTACCTAGCTA
>NW_016803191.1:0-7642 GCF_001698545.2 Rhinopithecus bieti
GGACTGGATGACTTCATTGCTGAATTCTACCAAACTTTCAAAGAATGTGTAGGAATCTATCTTTCCCTTAGGTCTAATAATATTTATTTTACATATCTAGGTGCTCTGGTGGTGTTTGCATATATGTTTAGAATTATATCCTCTTGCTGAATCAACCCCTTTATCTTTACATATTAATAATTACCTTCTTTATTTTTACAATTTATGACCTAAAGACTGTTTTATCTAATATATGCATAGCTACTTTTGCTCTTTTTTTGTTTTCATTTGCATGGAATATCTTTTTTCATCCCTTGATCTCAGTCTGTGTGTCTTTATGAGTAAGGTATACTTCTTGTAGGGAGTATAGTTAGATTATATTTTTTAAGTCCATTCAACCGATCTATAGCGTTTAAATAAAAAGGTTAATTCACTTACATTCAAGATTATTATTGATATGTGAGGGCTTATTTCTATCATTTTAGTAATTTAATTTCTGGTTGTTTTGTATATACTTTCTTCCTTTTTTTCTCTCTCATGTTTGTCACTGTTTTTCGGTGGTTTTCTATAGTGGTAACATTCGAATCCTTCTCTTATTTGTGTGTTGTCTCTACCAATGATTTTTATACTTTCATGTGTTTTCATAATGGTAGACATCATCCTTTTGCTTTTGTATGTAGGACTCCCGTAAACATTTGTTGTTCTGTTCTAATGGTGATGAATTCCTTCAGCTTCAGTTTGTACAGGAAACACGTTATGTCTCCTTCAGTTATGAAGGATAATTTTGCTGGATATTGTATCCTTGGCTGGCATTTATTTTCCTTCTCCTGGCTTATAAAGTGTCTGCTGGGAACTCCACTGTTAGCCTGATGGGGATTCTCTTATAAGTGACTAGACACTTTCTTTTGCTGTTTTTAGAACTCTCTCTTTGTCTTTTGAGAGTTTTACTATCATATACTATGGATAAGACCTTTTTGAATTGTATCCATTTGAAGTTCTCTGAGTTTCTTGTATCTGCTATTATTTTGTGAAATAAGTTTTTTATCCTTTTTGTTTTATCTTTAATTTCTGGGACATTGAATATTTGGTCATTTATGATGTTGTATATGTCATATAGACTGCTTATTTTGAAAAGTTTTTTATTTTTGTATAACTAGCCACACTGTATAACCCTAACCAACTGGGGAGGTCAGGGTTGCTTTCAGTGGCAGCTGCCATATTCAGGCAGTTGGAGAGGGGCATGCTTTATGTATACAAAAGAAGTGTTTTCAAGTTGTAAAATTCTTTGTTTTGCTTAATCTAGTGCTTTGTCGAAGCTTTCAACAAAAGCTATTTCATTTAATAAATTCTTCATTTCCAGAATTTCATTTTGTTTATTTTTTTTTTTTTATTTCTGTCTCTTTGGTAAATTTCTCATTCATGTTCTGAATTGTTTTGCCTTTTCTTTGAATTACTTTTATGTATCTCATTAAGCTTCTTTAGTATCATCATTTTGAATTTTTTTCCAGGATTCCAGTAAAACAACTTTTTTATTGCAACCTGTTGCTATAGAATTATTATGTTTCTTTGGAGGTGTCATATTTCCTTGCTTGTTCATGTTGCTTTTGCCCTTACATTGCCCTTACATTACATTACATTTTGCCATTACATTGTAATTACAAAATGTAATTACAAAATTACATTTTGCCCTTAAATTTGCTTTTGGTGTAACAGTGTTTTCTTCAAGTTTTAAAAATTAGTTTTCATAGGGAAGAACTTTTTCCTGAGGATGTATCTATGGTGTTATCTGGGCAGAGTACTCTGGCTTTGATTCTCGATATGTGCAGTTATGTAGTCTCCACATGATTTCTTTAGCTATAAACAGCATCAGTGGTGTCTGTGGTTTCCTGAGTGGCTTAGGGTCCTGTTGTTAGTGGAGGCTGTGGTGAAGTTTTTCTGGAGATGGTGATGCCAGGTGGACCTGTTCTTGTGCCCAAGTGGTGGCTGTGGCAGGTGGCATGTGCCTGTCCTTGAACTTCAGGGAGGCATATGATGGCACTTGTGTTAGTGTGTCCAAGTGGTCTGATTCTTGGGCCTCTAGGCAGTTTCCTAGGGTGCTGGTAGCAACACTGGTAGACTGGGTGGATGGGTTCATGGCCCCTAGGCAGTGAGTGTGGCATAGGTGATAGCAGTAGCAGTTGTGGAACAACCCTCTGGCTCCCAAATGATCTGTGCTGGTGTTGATGGTGGCCATAATGGCCTGTGTGGTCCAGTCCGCAGGCTCTAAGGTGGCAAGTGTGACTGTGGTGGTGGCAGGCTGAGTGGACCTGACCTCGGGCCTCCAAAAGTAGTGTCTGGGTACCAAAGGTGGTAGACTGAACTGGGCAGTTTCCAAGTCCTCAGACAATTTGCTTGGGCACTGGGTGTTGTGGGGCAGAATTGGGCTGGGCATGTCTGTCCTCAGGCCCCTTGGTGGTGCAGGTAGGAGCTGGCTATGGTAGGCAGAGTGACCCCCAGACCACCAATGAATGCTTGGGTGAGAATAGCATTGGCCACACTGTAGCCCTGCAAATGGGGAGGTCAGGGTTGCTTTCAGTGGCAGCAGCCATATTCAGGCAGCTGGAGAGGGGCATGCTTTATTTATGCTTTGGCCCAGTGGTGGTAGTTTGCAGCAGCTGTGGGCAGGGGAGTTTGTCTACAGAGTGTGTGAAAATGTGCATGTGCAGGTGAGGGTAGTGGGGTTGTTGCCAATGGCTTGTACTATATTCCTAGTGGAAACAGACAGTCAAGGTGGTAGCTGTGAGCGGGGGATATCAATGGAGCTCCAGGGATGTGGAGATGCTGGAGCTGTTGGGCTCCCAGGCCAGATGCAGTCTGGAGGGGTATGGCCTCTCAATATGGTGCCATGCTGTAGCTGCTTATTACTAGGCAGATGTGTGGGACCCAGCATAAGTCTCTTCTTTGGAAAAATGCCATCATGTTACATGGTTTCCAGGCAGTGCTCCATGTTAGTGTTGGGGCCTATGAGGGTCTAAGGGCTCTTCCTTCTCTAGGATTGCAGTCAACATTCCCACTGTGGAATCTCACATTTTCCCTGCATTGGGGAGCTTCTCAAGGTCTCTAGAGATTGTTAGCCAAGCAGGTTACCTCACTTTCCTCTCTTTCCTTGCTTTAGGAATTTCCTGTCACTTCTCTGTTGAATTCCAGTGTTCTCTCTTAGATGATTTATTCAAAGGGTGATCATCTACTAGCTATTTTGGTTGTTCTTTGTACAGGAGACCATTACCAACTGCCTCTAGTCAGCTATCTTGAAGCCCTTTCTATTAATTGAGAGATCATTTTTTAAAACTTAATAAATGAGCAAAGTTCTAAAAGTGTTGATATTCAGTGTTGGAGATTGTATGGTGAGTGAGCACTTGTACATGCTATAGAATTGCAAATTTTTGCGTAACCTTCCCGGAGATCAGTTATTAATATATATTGAGAACTTCAAAGACTCTATAATTTAATGCACAGTTTATTTGCTTTTTGAATATATTTTAAATACATTTCAGCTTAGTGAAGAATTAGAAGCAATCTAAATATCTGTTCTTATTTGGAATAATTCTTCTTGCATCTAAACCCACTGTAACTAGCTGAAGGAATGGGGGAAGATGATATGTATAGATATTTGTATATTTATGTAACACAAGAACAGGAAGTACAATTGGCCTTTATAGAACTAAACAGAAAACTAAAAGCCATCTGTATTTAGGTGACTGTGTTCTCCATATCTGCCTGTGATATTAAAAGATCTCTTGTCTTTATTTGGGTATCGTGGGCTATAGAGAGAAAAATTTTGTGTTTTGTCAGTTAGGGATTTCTGAAAAAAGTATACTGAAACTTAGGACATGACTAAAAGAGCAAGCTCTGTGGGATATTTAAACTGTGAGAACTCCAGAGAGATTTGCCTAACTCCAAGGGTTATGTGTTTAGATTTCGTAAGGAGGGGTGAAATCTGGATCCTTGGTGATATCCCTAGGTTGTAAAGCTGAAGACAATGGCTTTCTCTTTCCTTTTGATAGATTTATTTCATTTCAAAGATTACAGTAGGAACCTAGAATTCTTCCCTTGGAGCAATGGTTTTTCCCCTCTCTCTGGAGGGAAGGGGTGATGTTAAGAGAATTTCAGCACTCAGATTTTTAATTTTTGGTTTTCAGACTTCATATATCTGTGTAGTGTAATATCTAGCTTTTGTCACATTGCCCAAGGAGTAAGAAATTGAGGCGCAGCGTACCACACAGTTGTTTGTTATAAAGTAAACAGTTAACTTCTGTATTCCTGAAAGCTGTATGTGCATGCAAGATAATACTTAAAACATGATCATAAAAACTTAACAGCTTTTTTGATCTACTTTTCAGCTTCTCTCTGCAGCTATGCGAATTAGCACATTTAGTCCCAAAATGGCTGCTTCCTACATTCTTCACAGACTCACCACCCAAGGCTGAGTAACTTAGTTTTTCAATCATAAATTTCCAGGACAGAGAACCAACTCAGAATCTGCCTTACTACTCAAGGAAAAAGAGTACAGACCCTTTTGAATGGAAAAGAAAAGGAAGTGATTGACTCCTTTAGGACAACCTCCAGTAGTGGTAAAAAAGTGATTAATGTATACCTAGTGCCATTATATGCAGTTACCAAAACTGTATTTTTGAAGAATATTTAGTGTTTCTGAAATATGTTTATGATATGTATTTATGCCCTTGAGGGATATTAGTCTCTATATATATATATATATTTTTTTTTTTTTTCCTTTNCTAATATCTTTCTCACAAGAAAGAAAGAAAAGTGAATGGGTTAAATGCAACTTCTGTGAAAGTGAAAAATCAACAAATAACATCAATAATAACAAAATCATGTCTAATATTTCTCCTGATTATGATACAATTCGTGGAAAGAAAAGCTCTCCTAATCTTGCATTTAAGTTTAGAAGCCTGTTAAATTAATTGTATACAATGACTAGTTAGTTAACTAACAGACACTAAATACCAACTTTGTCTTAATGTTTAGCTAATGATATTTATAACCTAGTTAAACTTTAGCTGGACAAGGATTATATCCTATATACCAAAACAGAACATTTTGGTTAGAATATTTGAACTCCAACATAATCAAGGTTTAAAATTATTTCATCATACTTGGTATGAGTTTAACTTTAATCTTAGTCCATTGAACAACTAGAATTTTAAAAAACTTGATGGATTCTTAGCCAAATTTCTGTTGATTATTTTTTATCTCTTAAGCCAGATTTATTGAAGTGTAATTTACACATAGTAAACTCCGCCTGTTTTAGTTAGTATGTAATTCTGGGCATCTTGGCAAACATAATCAGCTTCTCAGATTGGCTTATTTCTATCCCCTGATCCTCTTATTGCCCCTCCTGCTGCTGTTCTTCCATTACTCTTCTCAACCCCACCCAACCCTCCTATGAATATCTGAAACACATGGATATGTGCTCTTATAAGTTTCATAGTGTTATACCTAATCTGAAAAGAAACTGCTCTCTGGCAGATATAGAAAGATGCCAACTCCTTTCTTAAAACTTGATTGCCCTACGCTTGAATTTGTGTGAGAGTCTTTTGGATTTGCTGGAAACTACAGCATTTCTTTTTAATGTTTATGCTGTGATCTCTGGAGCTGTAGTATTTTATGTAATTTGTAACCTGTGCGCTGCAATGCAGACATGGAAGCCACAGAGCCATGTAATCCTTATATACTGTGAATCCTACAGCTCATCTGTTGTGGGGAGAGGAAGAGTTCTTCTGTTTTCTTGTGATAGTGTTATTTTCCTACTTTCTTCTGTGACCTTTTTCTTCTCTTTACAGAGAGTTTCAGAATTTCTCCCCAGCAGTCCTCTGAGGGCCTCTCTTAACCCTCTGACCTACTCTGTGCCTCCATAAATTTCTGTTTTACAACCATGTTACATATATGACCCCAAAGAGAGAAGAGAGGAGTGAAATAAAAAATAGTATGTTGGCATTTGCATTTAAAGGGGAAATGTAAATGTGCCGTATAATGAATAATTTGTACATTTATCTTAAGATAAACTTGTGGAATTGCTGAATCTAACAGTATTATGGTCTCAAAGACATAGCCCCCAAATTGTTCTCCTGAAAGTCTTCACTGTTAAATTCCCATCAGTGTATGAGAAAAAAAAAATTCACAACTTTCTTGCGTTTCTTTGCTTTTATGTTTGTAACTTCCATGTTTAATACAGTTCTGATTTTCAGTAACCACAGGATAAACATTTGCTAAGCTGACTTGAACTAAAGATATCTTTGCCAAAGATATGCTATTTAAAGTAGGTATGCTTAATTAAAAGAATAGATAACTTCAAAATGAAATGGATGTTATTTTCCTGCTAGTCACTGTACTATACTATGAAGAAAAATTCCTTAAGATGAAAATTTAGAATCTCAAATTGTGCTGACATAGAAAATACAATTTAGAATAAAATGCTATCTATAAAATGTTAAAGTGATGATTCCCACATAAGAGTAAGAGTTTGGCACCATTTTACTAAAATAATTGCTCAGCCTCTGCCGGTATACTTTTCTATTTATAATGACAGGTGTCAATTCCCATTCATTTCTCATACATGTACTTTGGGGATTTTTCTAAAAGTTGATACCATTTTATCATTCAATGCACTTGTATTTCTTGTAAACACAGTCAACAAAAAAGCTCCACACTAAAAAAAAAAACTAACAAAAAGCATAAGATTATTGAACATCATGAGAGTTCGCAGATTTTATGAACAGTAGTTAAGGGCAAGTCCATCTGGTTACATTTTGATGAGTTACTCATAGTCTGTGTGGGAGCTCCAGCCTGCTCCATCTTACCTGCTGATAATACCAATTGAATGGCTAGATCCTTATATAGAATGGTTTCTGTTAAGAAAGACTAGGAAGGAAGTTCAAATCCAGAGATATGGCTACATTATCTCTGATAAAATGCGACAACTTTGCTTAGTGAGAAAAATCATAGATTTTAAAATCCAACTGTGATTCTGACTTTAGTTGTAGGATTATATGCACCACATGAAATGAAGAGCTGATTTACATGCCATGAAAATTGGAACTCCAAATGCTTTTGTTTAAGTTACTGAGGTGGGAGAAGAGAAAGAAATAAATTACTGAGGTAAATCCACGTGAACATATGTGTATAGTGCCAGTTTACTATATATTTGTCTCAGGGTTTAAATTGTGTATGTATATACAGAAATCAGAGTATTATAAATTATAATGGCTTTACATTAAGAATGCTTTCCTATGGAAATAAATGAAAAGGTGCTTTTGGGAAAAAGTCCAATGTTTCATATTAAAAATATCTGTATGAAGTAACTAAGGAGAAACAGATTTTAAGCTTCTAAAGTCTCTTTGCTTCAGTAGCTTTAGCCACAAAGGAATATAAAACCTGAGGTAAGGAAAGCAATAGACTCAATTTTTAATGCTCAAACAATCTTAGGTATGGTTCTCTGTTCAGTTTGATAACAGAAATCATCTTTACTTTTGCTTATGCCAGACACCTAACAAAGAATTCCCTTTGGAGTCTCTTAATCTCCCTTTTGTGCATTCTTTTCTGTACATTGCTTGTTTAGAACAGTTACTTTTCCTTTTTGTAACCAGGTAACTTCCCTTTAGTG
>NW_016803191.1:10937-24605 GCF_001698545.2 Rhinopithecus bieti
TTCCCTTTGTGGGTAACCCAACCTTTCTCTCTGGCTGCCTGCCCTTGACATTTTTTCCTTTATTTCAACTTTGGTGAATCTGACGATTATGTGTCTTGGAGTTGCTCTTCTCGAGGAGTATCTTTGTGGTGTTCTCTGTATTTCCTGAATTTGAATGTTGGCCTGCCTTGCTAGGTTGGGAAAGTTCTCCTGGATAATATCCTGCAGGGTGTTTTCCAACTTGGTTCTATTTGCCCTATCACTTTCAGGTATACCAATCAGACATAGATTTGCTCTTTTTACATTCTCCCGTATTTCTGGGAGGCTTTGTTTGTTTCTTTTAACTCTTTCTTCTCTAAACTTTTCTTCTCACTTTATTTCATTCATTTGATCTTCAATCACTGATACCCTTTCTTCCAGTTGATCGAATCAGTTACTGAAGCTTGTGCATTCATCACGTAGTTCTTGTGCCATGGTTTTCAGCTCCATTAGGTCATTTAAGGACTTCTCTACATTGGTTATTCTAGTTAGTCATTCGTCTAATCTTTTTTCAAGGGTTTTAGCTTCTTTGCAATGGGTTTGAACTTCTTCCTTCAGCTCAGAGAAGTTTGATTGTCTGAACCCTTCTTCTCTCAACTCATCAAAGTCATTCTCTGTTCAACTTTGTTCCATTGCTGGTGAGGAGCTGTGTTCTTTTGGAGGGGAGAGGCACTCTGATTTTAGAATTTTCAGCTTTTCTGCTCTGTTTTTTCCCCATCTTTGTGGTTTTATCTACCTTTGGTCTTTGATGATGGTGACATACACATGGGGTTTTGGTGTGGATGTCCTTTCTGTTAGTTCTCCTTCTACCAGTGAGGACCCTCAGCTGGAGGTCCGTTGGAGTTTGCTGGAGGTCCACTCCCAGATCCTGTTTGTGTGGGTATCAGCAACTGAGGCTGCAGAAGAGTGAGTATTGCTGAACAGCAAATGTTGCTGCCTGATTGTTCCTCTGGAAGCTTTGTCTCAGTGGGGTACCCAGCCGTGTGAGGTGTCTGTCTGCCCCTAATGGGGGGTGCCTCCCAGTTAGGCTACTCAGGGGTCAGGGACCCACTTGAGGAGACAGTGTGTCAATTCTCAGATCTTATACTCCGTGCTGGGAGAACCACTACTCTCTTCAAAGCTCAGTTGGAAATGCAGAAATCACCCATCTTCTGCATCGCTCATGCTGGAAGCTGTAGCCTGGAGCTGTTCCTATTTGGCCATCTTGGAACCGCCCCCCTATCTCCCCATTTGTGTTAATTCAGGCTGCAATAACAAGATACTGTAGACTGGGTAATTTAACAGCAAACATGTATGTCTCACACTAAGAAGACCAAGATTAGAGTGCCAGCAGATTTGGTGTCTGGTGTGAGCCCTCTTCTTGGTTTGCAGATAGCTGCCTTCTTGCTGCATTCTCACATGGTGGTGAGAGAAAGATCATCTTTCTCAGGTCTCCTCTTATAAAGGGCACACTGGTGCTATTCATGAGAGCTCTACCTTTGTGACCTAACTACCTCCCAAAGGTCCCACTTCCAAGTACCATCACAATGGGAATTAGGGTGTTAACATGGATTTGGGGTGAATATAACATTCAGTACATATGATTAAACAACAACTCCCTTTCTTCTTTCTCCTCCCCTCAGTGACCTGGCAATCACCATTCTACTTTCTGTTTCTATGTATTTGACTGCCTTAGATATCTCATGTAAGTATATATAATCATGTACTATTTGCTTTTTTGTGACTGGTATATTTCACTTAGCACAATGTCCTCAAAATTCATTTCTGTTGCAACATGTGTCAATTTTCTTCTTTTAAAGGGTGAACAATATTCTATTGTGTATATATATATAAATAACATTCTTTAACTCTTTATTAATGTATACTTGGATTCAAACCTAGAATTTTATACATTGTAAAAATATCCTTCAAAAGGCAATGTTAAATAAAGAAATTACCAAACAAGAACTAAGAGAATCTGTTATCAGCTTACCCATACTAAAGAAAATACTAAAAGGAGTTATTCAGTTAGAAGGAAAATAATTCCAGATGAAAATTCAAGAAAGAATAAAAGTAATAAAAGGGTAAATATGAAGATAGAGCTAAATAAAAAATAACTGTATAAAACAATAATAATATATTGCTTAAAATACAGAGAGAATTAAGGGTTTAAAATATAGGATTAAATGTTAACATAAAAGGCAGGAGAAAGATAAATGGAAATAAAGGTGCTTGCATTATCTTCAAATAGTAACATAAGTACTAATTTATATTACATTTCAGTAAGTTGAGGATTCTTGTTATATATTCTAGTTAAACAGTAAAAGAACAGTAAAATAATACATAATTAACAAGCAAATGTAAGGGCAAAACAAAATTTTTAAAAGAAACCCAGAAAGGAGAGAAAAGGAACACCATAGAACAGATGAAACAAATAGAAAACAAAACATAAGTGGTAGATTTAAAGCCAAATATGTCAGTGATTGCATTAGATGTAAACAGAACCAATGTGCAAATAATGACAAAGATGACCAGATTGTATAAAAAAGCAAAAACTAAACCATATGCTGCTTAGAGGAAATGACTTTAAGTATAATGATGATATGAAAAGTTTAAAAATAAAATTATAGAAAATACATCCCACCAAAACAACCAAAAGCAATATAAAACAAACATGTAACTGTAGAAATATCTGACAAAGTAGACTTTAAGAAGATAAGAAAGGGGTAAGAGCCAAGATGGCTGACTAGACACAGTCAAGAAAATCTTCTCCCACCAAGAGAGCCCAAAAAACCCCACTGGCACAATGCATGCATGGACTCACACCAAGACTATCAAGGAAACTGGCACACTCTTTGGAAAGAGGACGTTGAGAGTGAACAGAAAGAGGAAACACACCGCAGAGTGAAAGGGGAGGGCGGATTAGCCGGGCATGGTGGGGCATGCCTGTAATCCAGTTATTCAGGAGGCTGAGGCAGGAGAATCCCTTGAACCCATGAGACAGAGGTTGCAGTGAGGCAAGACCATGCCATTTCACTCCAGCCTGGGCAACAAGAGTGAAACTCCATCTCAAAAAAATAAAATAAAATAAAACCAAACAAAAAAACTTTAAAAAGAAAGGGGAGAAAGTTGGGAATGCTGCATGGGGTTGCTGAGCCTCAGAACTTATTCCTGGCCCTGAGTAGCCTCTAGGGACGGAGTGAGTGAAGTAGACATGGAGTGGCCCACTCTCACCATCAACCTCCAGAATCCTAAGCTGCAGGAGACCCCACAACCCCTATGGACATCTGAGCTGGCAGAACTACACAGAGAGTTGAAACAGACAGGACTCCAGCCTGTGCAGAGTCCAGATTTGGCATGGGAACAGCTGCAATGGAGCACAGCCATAGGTGTCAATCCACCAAGGATGGCCATACTCCTAAAGGTGACTTTAGCCTTTGTTAACTCTCAGACCTGGACAGAGCAGGACTGTATTGCCCATGGATGGGGCCGGACTGATCTGAGTGCCCTTGTCTGCCTGGTCTTTTTCTAGGGTCCTCGCTTGGCTGCATTTGCTTGCAGTGCACATTCAGCTTGCCAGGAGCCAGTCTTTTGCAGCAGATCCTGCCTACCCATTGTATCATTCACTTGCCCACACCCTTTCTGTGCTGGCACATACTCGTCTACAGCCTGCCCTGCTGGCACGCACTGCCTGCAACCTTCCCCAGCCAGTGCACATTTTCCTTCAGCCTTGCCCCACTTGAACGCACATACATGAGGACCCTTTGCTGCAATGCTGGCAGACATGCATGTAGGCCTGCTGCTGCCTCACTGGTGCATACATGTGTATAGACCCACAGCTGGTGTGTGTATACACAAAAAACCCCACTGGCACAATGCATGCATGGATCTACCACCATGCCACTGGAGTACTTTTGCCAGCAGCCCTCATCAGAGTGTTATTGCCAGTGAACTAGGAACACATCAGCCCCTCTAGTGCAGCAGGTGTTTAATCTTAAGGGGCTAGAAAACAAATCTTCAGGCCTGGTCCCAGCCCACCAGGATTACAGCACACAGCCCAGGAGTTCTCAGCTGAGCCTTGTTCCTCTGAAATCATCCAGAAACAAAGCCAATCAACTAAACCCAACTTATACCACAGCCAAACCCTCAAGGGCATCAAAGAATGGAAAAGCAAAACCGATTCAGTCAAAAGACAGCAACTTCAAAGATTAAAGGAACATCAGTCCACATAGATGAGGAGGAACTAGCACAAGAACTCTGGCAACTCTAAAAGCCAGAGTGTCCTCTTACCTCCAAATTACTGCACTAACTCCCCAGGAATGGTTCCTAACCAGCTGAAAGAGCTGAAATGACAGACATAGAATTCAGAATCTGGGTGGGTGGGAAGCTCATTGAGAAACAGGAGAAGGTTGAAGCCCAATCCATGAAAAACAGTAAAATGGTCTAATAGTTGAAAGATGATATAGCCATTTTAAGAAGGAGTCAAACTGAACTTCTGGGGATAAATTCATGACAACAACTTCATAATACAGTTGGAAGCATTAATAACAGAACAGTCCAATCTGAGGAAAGAATCTCAGAGCTTGAAGGCCACTCTTTTGAATCAATACAGTCAGATAAAAATAAAAAAGTTTAAAAAAATGAATAAAACCTTTGAGAAATATGGAATTACGTGAAGAGACCAAACTTGCAATTCATTAGTGTTCTTGAAAGTGATGGAGAGGGAGTGTGCAACTTAGAAAATACATACGATGATATTGTTTCATAAAACTTTCCCCAACCTCACTAGAGGCTGATGTGAAAATTCAGGAAATTCAGAGAACCCCTGCAAGATATTATGCAAAATAACTATCCCCAAGATACGTAGTCACTAAATTCTCCAAAGTCAGTGCAAAAGAAAACATCTCAAAGGCAGCTAGAGAGAAGGGGCAGGTCACATACAAAAGTAACCTTGTGAGGCCAAAAGGTGAACTTTCAGCAGAAACCTTACAAACCAGAAGAGATTAGGGGCCTATATTCAGCATCCTTAAAGAAAATAAATTTGAAGTAAAAATATCACATCCAGCCACATTAAGCTTCACAAACAAAGGAGACATAAAATTCTTTTCAGACAAGCAAGTGCTAAGGGAATTCATTACCACCAGAACTGCCTTACAAGTGGTCCCTTTAGAGACTGCTAAACATGGAAACAAGACTATTATCTGTGTCCACAAAAAGACACTTAAGTACGTGGCCCACTGACACTATAAAGCAACTAGACAATCAAGTCTACGTAGTAACTGGCTAACAGTATGATGATATGATGACTGGAACAAATCCTCATGCATCAATATTAACCTTGAATGTAAATGGGCTAAACATACCACTTAAAAGACAGTGTGCAAGTTGGATAAAGAGACAAAACCCAACTGTATGCTGTCTTCAAGAGACCCATCTCACATACAATGACTTCATTACATAGGCTCAAAGTAAAGGGATGAAGAAAAATCTATCTAGCCGAATTTTAAAAATGCAGTGGTTGCAATTCTCATTTCAGACAGAACATTCAATCAACAATGATAAAAAAGGACAAAGAAGGGCATTACATAATGACAAATGGTTCATTTCAACAAGACTTAGCTATCCTAAGTATATATGCACTGAGCCCTGGAGCACCCAGATTCATAAAACAAGTTCTTAGAGACCTACAAAGAGACTTAGATAACCACACAATAAGAATAGGAGACTCAACATTCCACTGACAGTGAGACAGATCATCAAGGCAGAAAAGTGACAGAGATATTCAAGACCTAAATACAACATTTGACCAAATGGATCAACAGACATCTAAAGGATATTCCACTCAACAATATACATTCTTCTCATCTGCACATGGCATATACTCTAAGATCAAACACATGATTGGCCATAGCATCTTGAAAAAATTCTAAAAAACTGAAATAAAAATAGAAATCAGTACCAAGAAGATCTCTCAAAACCATACAATTACATGGAAATTAACCTGCTCCTGAATGACTTTTGGGTAAAGAATGAAATTAAGGCAGAAATCAAAAAGTTATTTGAAACTAAAGAAAAAGATACAACATAACATAACCCCTGGGACACACACAGCTAAAGCAATGTTAAGAGGAACGTTTATAGCACTAAACATCTACACCAAGAGGTTAGAAAGATCTCAAATTACCAACCTGACATCACACTTAGAGGAACTAGAATAAGAGCAAACTAATCTGAAAGCTAGCAGAAGAAAAGAGCCAAAATCTACTGAACTGAATGAAATAGAGATGTGAAAATCCATACAAAAGATCAACAAAATCAAAAGTTGGTTTTTTGAAAGAAGAAATAAGATAGACCATTAGTTAGATTAATAAAGATTCAACACAACAGATTCAAACACAATCAGAAATAACAAAGGTGATATTAGCACTGACCCCACAAAAACATAAATAACCCACAGAGACTATTATAAGCACCTCTATGCACATAAACTAGAAAATCTATAGGAAACGGATAAATTCCTGGAAACATACAAACTTCAAAGATTGAACCAGGAGGAAATCAAAAACCTGAAGTGACCACTAGTGAGTTCCAAAATTGAATCAGTAAACAAACAAAAAACAAAAAAACAAAACAAAAAAAAACCTACTAACAGGTGCTCTGTACCAGACAGATTTACAGCCAGATTTTACCAGACCTCTAAAGAGCTGGTACCAATCCTACTGAAATTATTCCAAAAAATTGAGGAGGAGGGACTCCTCTCTAATTCATTCTATGAGGCCAGCATCTCTGTTACCAAAACCTGGTATAGACACAATGAAAAAAAGAAAACTTTAGGCCAATAACCCTGATGAACATAGACACAGAAATCCTCAACAAACTACCAGCAAAGTGAATCTAGCAGCACATCAAAAAGATAATCCACCCCAATCAAGTAGGCTTTATTCCTGGGATGCAAGGATGGTTCTACATACACAAATCAATAAATGTGATTTATTTTCATGTAAATTATTCAATGTAAATTATTTATGATAATTATAAAACACTACTGAAAAAAGTCAGAGCCAACACAAATGAAAAAAACATTCATGCTGCCCAAAGCAATTTATAGATTCAATGCTATTCCTATAAAACCACCAACATCATTTTTTGCAGAATTAGAAAAAACTATTCTAAAATTTATATGGAACCAAAAAAGAGCCTGAATAGGCCAGGCATGATGGTTTATACCTGTAATCCCTGTACTCTGGGAGGCCAAGATGGTGGATCACTTGAAGTCAAGAGTTTGAGACCAGCCTGGCCAACGTGGTGAAACCCTCATCTCTACTAAAAATACAAAAACTTAGCCAGGTGTGGTGGCATGCGCCTGTAGTACCAACTACTCAGAAGGCTGAGGTATGAGAATTGCTTGAACCCAGGGGGTGGAGGTTGCAGCGAGTCAAGATTGTGCCACTGCACTCCAGACTGGGTGACAGAGCAAGACACTGTCTGAAAAAAACAAAACAAAACAAATAGACAAAGTAATCCAGAGCAAAACTGCGTGGTACTGGTACAAAAACAGACACATAGAACAATGGGACAGAGTAGAGAACCAAGAAATAAAGCCATACACTACAGATCTTTGACAAAGTTGGGAATAACAAGCAATGGAGAAAGGGCTCTCTAATAAATGGTTTTGGGACAAATGACTAGCCATATGCAGAGAAGATTGAAATTGGACACCTTCCTTTCACCATACACAAAAATCAACTCAAAGTGGACTAAAGACTTAGATTTAACACCTAAAACTATAAAAACACTAGAAGAAAACTTAGTAAATACCATTTTGGACATAGGCCTTGGGAAAGATTTCATGACGAAGTCTCCAAAAGCAATTGCAACAAAAACAAACATAGAGTAAAAAGACAACCTACAAAATGGGAGAAGATATTCACAAACTATGCATTGAACAAAGGTCTAAGTTGCAGAGTTTATAAGGAACTTGAATAAATCAAGTGATAAACAAATAAGCCTATTGAAAGACGGGTAAAGAACATGAACAGATACTTGTCAAAAGAAGACATACAATTGGCCAAACAAACATGAAAAAATATTCAACATCACTAATCAAAAAATGCAAATCAAAACCACAATGAGATACCATCTCACACCAGTCAGAATGGGCATTATTAAAAAGTCAGAAATAATAGATGTTAGTAAGGTCACAGAGAAAAGGGAACACTTACACACTCTTGGAGGAAACATAAATTAGTTCAGCCACTGTAGAAAGCAGTTTGGATATTTCTTAAGGCACTTAAAACTATCATTTGACCTAGCCATCTCATTACTGGGTATATACCCAAAGGAATATTAAATCATTCTGCCTAAAAGACACATGCACTCTTGTGTTCATCGCATCACTATTCACAATAGCAAAGACATAGAATCAACCTAGATGCCCATCAGCAGTGGACTGGATAAAGAAAATGTGGTACATATACACAATAGAATACTAAGCCATAAAAAAGAAAAATAATGTACTTTGCAGTAATGTGGACACAGCTGGAGGCGATTATCCTAAGCACATTAATTCAGGAAAGAACACCAAATGCCACGTGGTCTCATTTATAATGGGAACTAAACATTGAGTATACAATAGATACAGGGACCTCCTTGAGAGAGGAGGGAGGGAGGAGGGTGAGGATCAAAAAATTACCTATTTGGTACTATGCTCACTACCTGGGTGATGAAATCATTTGTACACCAAACCCAGAGACACAAAACTTACCCATGTAACAAACCTGAACATGTACCTTCTGATTCTGAAAGTTGAAGAAGAAAAAATAAATTTTAAAAGTAAAATAAAAAGTAATAGATTAATATTTTAAAAATAATAGGCCAAGTGCAATGGCTCATGCCTGTAATCCCAGCACTTTGAGAGGTCGAGGTGGGTGGATCACAAGGTCAGGAGTTGAAGACCAGTCAGGCCAATATGGTAAAATCCTGCCTCTACTGAAAATAAAAAAATTAGCCGGGCGCGCTGGTGGGCACCTGTAGTCCCAACTACTTGGGAGGCTGAGGCAGGAGAATCGCTTGAACCCGGGAAGCAGAGGTTGCAGTGAGCCGAGATCGCACCACTGCACTCCAGCCTGGGTGACAGAGAGAGACTCCATCTCAAAAAGTAAAATAATTAATAATAATAATAAAAACACAAGAAGCATTGCCAGAAATAAAGGAAATTTCATAGTAATTAAAAGATTCATCCACAAGAAAATTATAATCCTACATTTGTATACATTAATTTGTATGGATTGGTGACATAGCCTCAAAATATGTAAATCATAAATGTACAGACCCTGAAGGAGAAAGGCAAGTCCACATACATAACAATTTTAAAACACTATTTTAAATAACTGGTAGAATTAGATACAAATAGTTTAAAGAAAATATTAGTCAACTGAATCAGTGGTATAAAAATACGATAATACATTATGAACCTAATGCAAGATTAACTTATACACACACACACACACACACACACAAATCAATCAGTTTTGAATACAAAATCATGGTACCAAAAAAGCAATTGTTTCTGTATGCGAGCCATGATCAGAAAATTAAGTTTTAAAATTAGGGTATTTATAGTAAAACAAAACAGTAAATTCTTAGGAAGAAATCTAAAGAAATGCAAGACTTCTACACTGAAAACTATAAAACATTAGGACAAAGGCAACTTAAATGGAGATTTCCATACTGTAAAAATGCCAATTCTTCCAAAATTAATCTATCAATTCAATATAAATCCAATTTCTCAGGAGATTGTGTGTATACATTGACAAATTCTTTTATATTGATATAGAAATTCAAAGAGACTCGAATGGCCAAGATAATATTGAAAAAGTTGGAAAATTATTGGATATCAAAACATTATAAAATTATGAAAATTAAGAGTTTGATGTTGACAAATAGACTAATGGAACAGAATAGAGTACAGGCATACCTGCATACAGACAAGAACTTGATTTACGAGAAAATCAAGCTGGACTTGAAGAAAACGAGCTGGGCCAAATGTATATCCATATAGGAAAAAAAACAGCTTCACCTTTACCTCATAACACACTCAAAAATCAATCCAGGTATGTTGTAGATTTAAATGTGGAAGTTAAAATAAGAGTTCTAGAAGACAACATTGGAGAGTATGCAACGATAAGTTCAACAAGATCCAAAAAGCATTAGCCATAAAATATAATAAATTGTAGTACATTAAAATTAAAAACTGCTATTCATCAAAAGATACCATTCAGAGGGGAAAAAAGGAAATACATGGAGTGGGAGGTGACATTTATAATCAATAAAATGAAGAAAGTATTCAGAATATATAAACTATAAATCCATTAAAAACTAGAGACCCCAATTTTTCAAATGGGCAAAATATTTGACTTTTCACAAACGAAGATATCCAAACGGTGCTATGCAATGAAAAGGTACTAAATCTTATCAGAGATAAGAAGCAAATTATAACCACAATGCCAAACTATTACTCAACCACTAGAATTACTAAACAAAAACAAAAACAAACCAGAAAGACCCCAGCACAGTAAGTGACATTACAAAGAATTGGCAAGATTGTGAAGCAACAGGAACACTGTGTTAATGCAAATTGACACAACCATTTGCAAACTTGTTCGGCAATGTGCTGATTGTGTGTAGTGTTATGTACAGCTGCGTGACAAATTGAAAATTTAGGAGCTGGAAGCAACAAACATCTATCATCGTAGTTTCTGTGGATCAGGCATATATGAACTGTTTAGCTAGGTAGTTCTGGTTTTTGGTATCTCAAAAGGCAACAGTTAAGGTATTGATGGGGCCTACAGTCATCTCAAGGCTCGATTTGCGGAGCACCCCCTTTATTCACATAGCTACTGGTGGCCTGGCAAGATGCACTTACAAGAGTGTCTCCGTAGGGCTTCTTCTGTAAATGGCAGCCTGCTTCCCCAGGATAAACAATCCAAGAGGTAGTGAGAGAGACCATCCAAGACAGAATAATCTTTTTATAACTTCATCTTGAAAATGACATCCCATCACCTCTGCCATATTCTATTTGTTAAATATAAAATATAAATTTTAAAATATTTTGTTAAATAAAAAGTGATTTGATAATCACTTTTAACAAATAGAATATGTATTATTCCGTTGAGACCAGTCTGGCCTCAACAGAGAGGATTACATAAGCGTATGAATACCATGAGGCAGTGACCATTGAGGTTCATCTTGGAAACTGACTACCAGAAATGGCATCTGCTAAAGCTGAATAGCACAAAAGCAACTTCACTTCTAAGTATATGCCCAACAGAATGTACATATATGTACACCAAAAAATATAGACCAAATGTTCACAGTAGCCTTACGTGTAATGGACAAATACCTATTAACAACTCAAATGTCTATCAGAATGAATAAATAAATCATGATATATTCTTGCAATTACATACTACACATTTTTCAAAATGAAGGAACTACTGTTACATGCAACAACAAAGATGAATCTCACAAATAGAATGTTGAGTGAATTTCAAGTCCTAGCACGTAAGAGTGCATATTGCCTATAAAAGGGAAAACTAACCCGTGGTGCTAAAAGTTAGAATAGGTGATTACCTTTGAAGAGAAAGGGGCAGTGACTGGAAGCTGGTATGAGGGGGGCCTTTGGGAGTGCTGGTGAGATTCAGTTTCTTAATCTGCATTGTGTTATAGGGTGAGATCAATTTGTAAAAGTTTGTACATTAACATGTCATGTACTTTTCTGTATATATTTTATCTTCAATTAAAAGGTATATTAATACATGAAAAAAGGAAGCACATCAAAGCATGACACTTCCATAGTAGGACAGATGTAAATTGGGATAAAATTATCAGAAAAACAATTTAAATGGTATAAAAGCTATAATTGGTAAAATACAATACATTATTAGTAAAACAAAGGAATCAACCAAAAGACCATTAGGAGGTAGAGATTTTCTTAACAAAGTTCTGAGAGTTAGAAGTGCCACCTCACTGTTGACCCCCTGTAACGATATTGTTGAAGGATGTAGAACCAGAGCGATAGAGCACAACTTTTATTCTTCTACATTCCCATTACCATCCTGTCCTCCCCTTATGCCTGGGTGTCTATTTTCCCCAAGGTGTCTGAAACCACAGTGGGGAGAAATTTACAAAGCAAATAACCACAGAGCTTCAACGCAGCAAAAGCAGCTGTTTGGTCATAGCAAAATTTCCAAGCCAACATTATCTCCGTATGTTCATGAACCTGAATTATGCTTGATTTGAGTTTCGGATTGAAAAATGCCTTCAGATTGTTTAATCAGAATTCCAGGAACATGGAAAATTTAAAAATCATTAGATCATAATGGGACATTTTTTATCTATGAAAAATTTTTACCAAATATAAAATAAAGGAAATGACAGACAATATGACTGAATAAAGAGGTAAATTGTAAAAATAAGTCTGAGCGGCTAGCACTTCAAAAAATTTATCTTCTTTTGTAGTTTAAAATTAAAAAATGACATTTGTACATACTTAATTGAAGTAATATATAACATTACAAAGAATTTCAAGACTTTCTTTCCTATTATGGGTGTAAGATGGGTCACAAGAGAAGCTGGAATATGAAAATAACCTTTAGTTCAGTAAGAATTTTCTGTCACTTTTGCATTTAAAGCAAAAGAAGGAAGGAAGAGACAAGTAAAATGAATACCTATATAATTTAATATCAAGGTTCAAATAAGAAAGGTGCTGATTGATTTTTGATGCTTACAATTTTAAAATTTTAACTTTTCATTTTACTGTTGAAAACCAACAGCTTCGGAGCAACTTTTGAAATTACTATATTACCATTTGAGATTGCAGGAGGAATTTTTTTTTTCAGTCTTCAAAAACAGTTCCTCAGTTTAGAGAAGGAAATTGAGGGTAGTCCATTCCCTTATGTGTTTTCTTTTGAGGTATGCCCTGCATTATATTTATCCTTTCTAAAAAGCTTTGAATGTGAACAACCATAGGGTGAGGACTTGTCCTGGGAGCTCATTTTTTTCTTTTCTTCTTCTTTTTTTTTTTTAAAAAATTATACTTTAAGTTTTAGGGTACATATGCACAACATGCAGATTTCATACACAGGTATACGTGTGTCATGTTGGTTTGCTGCACCCATCAACTCGTCATTTACATTAGATATTTCTCCTAATGTTATCCTTTCCCAGCCCCCCACCCCTCAACAGGCCCCAGTGTGTGATGTTCCCCGCCCTGTGTCCAAGTGATTTCATTGTTCAGTTCCCAACTGTGAGTGAGAACATGTGATGTTTGGTTTTCTGTCCTTGTGATAGCTTGCTGAGAATGATGGTTTCCAGTTTCATCCATGTCCCTGCAAAGGACATGAACTCATTCTTTTTTTTTTTTTTTGAGATGGGGTCTCGCTCTGTCCCCCAGGCTGGAGTGCAATGGCGCGATCTTGGCTCACTGCAAGCTCCGCCTCCCGGGTTCACGCCATTCTCCTGCCTCAGCCTCCTGAGTAGCTGGACTGCAGGCGCCCGACACGACGCCCGGCTCATTTTTTTTGTTTGTTTGTTTGTTTTTTTTTTTTTGTATTTTTAGTAGAGATGGGGTTTCACCGTGTTAGCCAGGATGGTCTCGATCTCCTGACCNNG
>NW_016803191.1:28240-52711 GCF_001698545.2 Rhinopithecus bieti
CTTTGGGCTTTGAGGTTGGTGAGATACAGGTGAGGGTTTGGGGGAGAGGGCGTTTTTGTTGATGTTGATGCTATTCCTTTCTGTTTGTTAGTTTTCCTTCTAACAGTCAGGTCCCTCAGCTGCAGGTCTGTTGGAGTTTGCTGGAGGTCCACTCCAGACCCTTTTTGCCTGGGTATCACCAGTGGAGGCTGCAGAACAGCGAATATTGCAAAACAGCAAATATTGCTGCCTGATCCTTCCTCTGGAAGCTTCCTCCCAGAGGGTGACCCACTTATATGATGTGTCTCTCAGCCCCTACTGGGAGGTTTCTCCCAGTTAGGCTACACGGGGGTCAAGGACCCACTTGAGGAGGCAGTCTGTCCATTCTCAGAGACATACACTATGCTGGGAGAACCACTGCTCTCTGCAGAGCTGTCAGACAGGGACATTTCAGTCTGAAGAAGTTGTCTGCTGCCTTTTGTTCAGCTATGCCCTGCCCACAGAGGTGGTCTATAAAGGCAGTAGGCCTTGCTGAGCTGTGGTGGGCTCCCCCCAGTTCGAGCTTCCCAGCTGCTTTATTTACCTACTGAAGCCTCTGCAATGGCAGACGTCCCACCCAAGCCAGGCTGCCGCCTCGCAGTTCGATCTCAGACTGCCGCGCTAGCAGTGAGCAAGGCTCCGTGGGTGTGGGACCTGCCGAGCCAGGCATGGGAGAGAATCTCCTTGTCTGCCAATTGCTAAGACCTTGGGAAAAGTGCAGTATTTGGGCAGCAGTGTCCCATTTTTCCAGGTACAGTCTGTCATGGCTTCCCTTGGCTAGGAAAGGGAAATCCCCTGACCCCTTGCTCTTCCCAGGTGAGGCGATGCCCTGCCCTGCTTCGGCTCACCCGCCGTGGGCTGCACCCACTGTTCAACCAGTCCCAATGAGATGAACTGGGTACCTCAGTTGGAAATGCGGAAATCACCCGTCTTCTGCATCAATTACGCTGGGAGCTGCAGACCAGAGCAGTTCCTATTCGGCCATCTTGGAACAGGTCTCTGGACCTCTTACGTGTTTCTTATAAACTCACTTTAGAAAGAGATGGTAGAGACAGTAGAAGAGACATATGAGAAAAACTAGTTGATTGCCTTCAAAACTGAAAGAATAAAAATGCCCCTTCCTGAAATAAACAAAAAAGATTGGATTCATTACAAAATGTTTAGTCTTTTGTTTTGTTAGTTTGAAATAATTCTTACATAAAACAAATTTGAAGAGAGTATGAGTGTATGTGTGAACATATACATATAAACACTTGTAAATTACAGTTATATAGTTTTAAAATAATCCAACACCAAAGGTTAAAGAACTATTTCCTTCTTTCCTCCATTAACACTGTTCCCTTTCTCAAGAATCATTTGACCATGTATGTGTGAGTCCATTTGAGATGTTCTATATTTTTTGTTACATGTCTATCCTTATACCAATACCATACTGTCTTGATTACTGTCACTTTACAGTAAGTCTTGAAATTATAAGACTTCCAGCCTTGTTTTCCTTGTTCAAAATTGTTTTGGCTCTCCTCGGTCCTTTGGGTTTTATATACATTTAGTATCAGCTTGTTAATTTACATGGAAAAAAAAAAATCCAGGGATTTTGGTTGGTATTACTTTGAATCTGTAGATCAATTTGAAGAGAATTGAGATGTAAACAATATTGAGACTTCTAATCTATGAACATAGTACATCTCTCCATTTATTTAGGTCTTCTTTAATATATTTTATATATGTTTTTTAGTATTTAGTGAAGAGATCTTACATATGTTAAATTTATTTACAAATATCTCATGTTTTTGATGTTATAAATAGTATTTTTAGAAATCTCAATTTCTAATTGTTGCTATTTTATAGAACCATAAGTCATGTTTGCATATTAGCCTTGTCTCCTGTGACCTTACTAAATTTATTCATTTCTCAAGATTCCATAGGATTTTCTAAATATTTAATCATGTTACCAATGAAGAAAGATAGCGTTCTTTCTTTTCCTTACTGTATGCCTTTCATTTCTTTGTATGCCTTTCATTTCTCTCTCTGTCTCTCTCTTTCTCTTTTTTTTTTTTTTTTTTTTTTTTTGGCTTTGTTGCAGTAAGCTAGGATTCTCAGATATAGATGTTGAAGAGAAGTGGGTGGAAAATGCGAATATTACTTATCTAATGTTCCAGGATACTTAAAGGAAAAGGCATCAGGCCTTTCACCATTTAAAGTTTGATCTTACACTCACAGTTAAGGAGAGAAATCTTATTTTTCATAGATGCCCTATTATCAGATTAAGGAATTTTCCTTCTATTGCTTGTTCACTGAGGAGTTCTTATGATGAACAGATGTTGAATAAAGTTTGTTAGTGCTTTTTCTTTATCTATTGAATGTTTTTTTTTTTTTTTTTTTTTGCTTTATATTTTGTTAACATGGTAAATTACATTGATTTATTGTATGTTAAACTAACCTTACAATTCTGGGGTAAATCTTACTTGGTCATGATGTTTTGCCCTTTTTATATATTGCTTGATTTTAATTACTAATATTTTGCTAAGGATTCTTACCTTTATGCTTATGAGAAATATTGGTCTGTAATTTTCTTTTCTTATAATGTGATTGTCTAGTTATAGTTTCAGGGTGGCGCTGGCCTCATAGTATGAGTCGGAAAGTGTTCTGTCCTCATTTAGTTTCTAAAACAGTTTGCATAGGATTGGCATTATTTTTTTCAATATTTCATAGGATTTATAATTGAACCCATCTGGATCTGAAATTGTGGGAAGATTTTAAGTTACAAATTCTAGTTTTAGTTAATATAGGATATTCAGGTACTCTACTTCTTTTCTGAGTCAGTTTTGGTCATTTGTATCCTTCAAAGATTTTGCCCCATTCATCTAAGTCAGGATTGGCAAACTCGCCTAGGTCAAATCTGGCCCATTTCAGTCCAAATCTAGTCACACTCATTTGTTTATGTATTGTCTGTGTTGCTTTTGTACTATAGTAACAGAGTTGAGTAGCTGCGACAGAAACCATAGTGCTCACAAGCAGAAAATCTTTACTAGATAATAGTTACCCCTTATCCATAGTTTTGCTTTCTGTAGCTTCATTTACCCAGGGTCAACTATAGTCTGAAATATTAAATGGAAAACTCCAGAAGTAAACAATTGATAAGTTTTATATTGCACAATGTTCTGAGTAGCACAATGAAATCTCATGCCATCTCTTTCTGTGACTCATTCCTTTGAACAGCATATTCATACTTTATGTGCTGTCTGCCCTTTAGTCACTTAGTAGCCATCTTTGATATCAGATAAAAAATATATAATATGTAGAGAGTTTGTCACTGTCTGTAATTTCAAGCATCCACTGGGTGTCTTGGAGTGTATCCCCTGTGGATAAGTGAGGACTACTGTATTGGTTTAGAGATTGAATTAGGACACCTCTAAAGTGCCTGCTGTTAGGCTTAAAAGGAGTAACTATGCAATGGATTTGGTGTGGGCTGTATTCTTCCAGTTTAAGTGGCAGGAATCTGCAAAGAGCCTCTCTCATCGTGTCTGTCTTCCTAAACAATGGACAACACCTTCACAAACAGGCGGTTTTTCCTCAATAAGGATAAAGTCACCCAGAGACATTCTGTATTCTCTCTGCCTTGGTGCATTTTATAGCCTGCAATTTGAGTATGGATAGAAGTTGTATATATTACCCTAGTGCTTATTTTATTTTGATGTACAGTTCCAGTTACTAAGGAATATGTGTTTGGATTTAAGTGTTGTGTGTAGTGTAAGAATTTGCACCAAAGCTTCTAGCTTCTTAACAGGGTTACTGAGAGGGGACATCCACCACAATAGCACTAGAGGCTGGGTGGGACACAGAAATGAAATATCTAAACCCAGATCACTTCTTATAGGAGATAAGTTGTTGTAGTTCAGGAAGAGGTATTAAATTGAGATGATAGGGAAGTTTCCATGGTGTAGACAAGGGAATAGAAGTGTATTCCTCTAATCAAGTCAGGAGATGATGATAATTATTCTTGAGAAACTGGTAGGCAAGGCAAATAAAATTTCCCATGATGTTGTATGACAGTTATGGCTCTACTTTAAAATTTTTTATTATTATACTTTAAGTTCTAGGGTACATGTGTACAATGTGCAGGTTTGTTACATAGGTATACATGTGTCATGTTGATTTACTACAGCCATCAACTCATCATTTACATTAGGTATTTCTCCTAATGCTATCCCTCCCCCAGCTCCCCACCCCCCAACAGGCCCCAGTGTGCAATGTTCCCCTCCTTGTGTCCATGTGGTCGCATTGTTCAACTCCCACTTATGAGTGAGAACATGCAGTGTTTGGTTTTCTGTTCTTGCGATAGTTTGCTGAGAATGATGGTTTCCAGCTTCACTCCTGGGTTCAAGCGATCCTCCTGCCCCAGCCTCCTGAGTAGCTGGGTCTATAGGCGAGTGCCACCATGGCTGGCTAGTTTTTTTATTTTTATTTTTGTAGAAACAGTCTTACTATGTTGCCCAGGCTAGTCTCAAACTCTTGGCCTCACGTGATCTTCCCACCTTGACCTCCTGAAGTGATGGTGACAGGTGTGAGCCACCATGCCAGGCCTCTGAGAGTCATTTCTAGGGAAAATGCAGATGATCACTATCCTTATCCACTTCCAGAAGTGCCATGGTGGCACCTAATTTTATCTACCTAAAAGTACTTTTTTCAGTGCTTGGAGACTAGGTACTACACAGGTATCACTTTCACTGGGAGTCATATGTAAACCCACTGACATTTCTATATTCCAAAGCTCAAGTTGCCTCAGTCCTTCCTTTTTAAGAACAAGCAGTACTCTGTGACACCCTGTGAGCAACTTTTCATACCACAGTATATCCCACACATAGGAAATCCTCCAGTTTCATAGTTCTCAATTCTCCATCTACCCTGCCTGGCCACAAAGGTGTCAAAGGTGTGGCAGTCATAGATCCACTGACATGAGTGCTTTTTGCTGAAACCTTATTTGGTGGGTTCCCCCAGCTCCCACAGTCTACCACATTATAGTGGACATAAGAGGATTACTCCAGGTAAGGGATATTCAGAATGAACACCCCTGAAATAGGGAGAATGCATGTGGTAGTATAACATTTGTTGTAAGGGTTATCAAATAACACAAGTGTTTCCATGTGACAGACAGGATTCTGACTGTTGTAAATGTAACAGCAGCTAATAGAATCATCTTGAAGTAGGTGTAATCATTATCCCCTTGTCATATGTGAAGCAAATGAAGCATGGAAAATTAAAGAGCTTGCCCAAGTTTTGATTGTAAGTGATGCCTCCAATCTGGGGCCTAGAATCCATTCCAGCCCTTGTTTGTAGGTCTTAAAAACACTGAATTTGAGATTCCTAATAAGCAAGTAACCATTCATGCACTCTACCCATATTTACTGAGTGCCCAAGAATGTCATGCATGATGCTAAGAACTAGAGACAATGCTAATTATTAGGGATTCAAATATCAAAGCGATACAGTTTCTGTCCTCAAGGACTTTATAGTATAATGCAAACATAAGTAAACGGATGATTGTAAGTACTGTCATATAGGTATTAAGTATAGCATCCATGGCATATGTTAGATGAACTGAAAGGGACAATGAATCTATACTGGGATCAACAGAGAAGGCTGAAGGAATGTACTAACCTGAGCCTTAGAGGAGAAACAGTAGTTAGCATGGTAGGGAATGGAAGGGCATTCCCGGCAGGGAGGATAATATGAGGAAAGAGAGAGTGTGTAGTTGAATGTGCAGGGAAAGTTTGTGCAGAATGGCTAAATCACTGGATTGGATTATAGAGGAGGGAGCTGAATGGCAATAGATGGAACTGGAGAGGTAGAATCAGGTCATGGAAGGCCTCATGCACAAAATAATAGGTGGTTGGACTTCCTCATATAGGTAATGGAGAGCCATGTTCAAGACACATACCTAGGGGAAAAGTATTTGGATTAGATTTTGAAGAAGGATATGGGATGGGGTTCAGGGTGGGCAAATGGAGACTAGGCTAGTAAGTTGAGACCACTTTGCTTAGAATGATGAGAGGGCAATCTAATGTAGTACAAGGAAGGAAGGGAGGAGAGGAAACTGTTTAGAACAGAGTTTCTGCACATTTTGGGCCACGTATTTCTTTGTGGTGAAGGGCTGTCCTGTGCACAGTAGGCACAGTAGGCACACTGTAGGATGTTTAGTAGCATCCTCAGCCTCCATCCACTAGATGCCAAGAGCAGGTCCTCCTCCCATTGTGATCACCAAAAATGTTTCCTGCATGGCAAAATTACCCCCATTTGAGATCTACTGGTTTAGACACACTGGTATTAAAACAGAATCAATTGGATTTGGATGTATGGAGAAGGTGGAAAATCATAGTCCAGGTTAACTTCAGGGTTTCTACATTGACAAAATGGGTGAGAAATAGATGTGAGAAGAGAGAACAGGTTTGATTTTTGAACAAATTAAATTTGATATACTTGTGGGATATCCTAAAAAGAGATCCAAGAGATAGCTGGATGGATGGATCTGTGCCCAGAGAATTCTCAGCTGGAGGTACAGATTTGGGGATTATTTGCATATGGATGGAAAAAAAATACCATAGGGGTGAATGAGTTCACTCAGGGAGACTCATGAAGTAAGAAGAGAAACAGGCAGGAACTCTGTGGACAACCAAGAGTTAAGGGTGGTAGAGCATTGTTTAAATCACAGTTTAATTCTTGCCAATGAAAGGGAAAATAAAAGAGAAGTATGTATCACTATGTCATTTTTAATCAGTAATGAAGACCTTGGTATCCCATGACCCAAATAGAAGGTAAGATCTCTAAAAAAAAATGATGTGTGGGAGTAATCGGGGAAATGTGCACAAGGTGGTCAGTCTTAAATTAAATGCAGTATTTGTTGAATTTATTTTTCCCTGTGCTTTCAGTGCAAAACTAAACAAAGCCTTAAAGAGTCTCATAGTTCTAGTGTGGTGAATGAATACCTAGAAATGCAAGGTCAAATTGAAAAACCCATTATACATTTATTAGCAGTGTTGTTTCACTACCTTGTCATCAATGTTCAAAAACAGTACTGCAATGGAAAGCTCAAGGGAAATGCAGGAGCTTTATATAAAGACATATTCTTTACCCTTTGATAAGGTTCTACAGTGATAATTTTGGAAAAAGTAAAATGTCATGAAGCAATGAACAAAAAGAGCTTACAGGATAGAAAGCAAACCAATAACAAGAAATAGTATCAATTTTGACAGGCAGGTCAGTGAAGCAGGAAGATAATTTCCTACTAGTGACATGATTTCCACAGAGTCACAAAGCTAATTGCCTACAATGCCAATTATGGTGAGAAGCCTTAGACTAGGGCAATCGCAACCCGTGAAAAAGGAACTCAATAATGAAAAGACCAGATGTTTTGGGTAAATAAGTGATTACCTGAATATAAGTTAGATACCCTTGTGAGAAACATTAACTCTTCAGGCCAACAATGTACCACCAGAGGTCCACTCCCAAATAACGCTGTGTGTCTTCCAAAGGGCCTTACGACCAAACCAACACACCTATCCAAAACACAGCTTCCGCACATCATGGCTCTGTGTGTTTAAAGGAAGACAAACCGAATCAAGTTCTTCAAATAAATTCCCCATCTCACTCATTTGTCAGAGGGAATATCCTCCAGTATTCTCTGCAATACAGGACCCTGTGCTTACCTGATTTCTGCAGGGAGCTCTGGACTGCCTTCCTGATTCCGGCCTCTGTCAACCTTTTCTCTCCCTCCGTTTGCCAACATTAGAAAAGAAGTTAACAAATGGATCTAATTACCACAGTGGTTTGAGGCTTCTCAACGTTTTTTTTTTCCCTTCCAGCTGTAAAGATGTCCTCAGACTGAGCTTCACATTCAGAACTGCTGTCAAACTCGCACTTTAATGGGCACTTAAATTTAATGTCAAGCTGATGCCTGTGGAAGACCTTGATTAAATTTGCAAAGAGTAGACTCTAACTGAAACAGAACTTTAGAGTTGTCTCATTTCGCTTTTCAAGCTTAAATCCCAGAAGTTTTCTTTTCTTCTTTGTAAAGAATTATAGAATTTTGCTTGCAAAGACCCTGAGTATCAATAAGACAGCAAAGTGTAACAAGCAAAACACCCTGCATGCTTTTAGAGAGAGAAGAAATCCCTTAGCTTATTAAAATTCTACGTGAATTAGAGATCTTTCCCATAGCTTTATTCCATTCCCAGCTCATTTGAAATCTATAACTATTCACTTTTATGACTCTATAATATTATAAGCAGTCCTAAAAAGTTTACTTAAAACCTTCCTAGTGTTCTTTTATGTACATGGCAATTAAGTTTGTACTGTACGGGCAGAATGAAAAACATTATGGAAAAACAACTTGAAAGAAATATGACAGAATCTCTCCTAACAAAGTCATTGCTTCAACCAGTTACAAATTTCCAACCTGGTTTCTTTCTTTTGCTGTTTCTTCTTTTGTCTTTGACAATCATACAGCCTCCCTTACTTGAGGAGATAAAAAAAGACTAAAAGTTAAAAGATCTGGAAGACTCATATTCTTTTTCACTGGCTACTGTTTTGAAAAGAAGTTGTTGGCTTTTGATTTTTCTTTTGGGTTCTTTCTACATCAACCAATTCAAACAGGTCTGCTCTCAAAGAAAACAAATCAAAATTGTCAAGACCTGCGAAGCATGAAAAATAAATTGCTTTTTCCAACTCCAAAAGCACCAGAAAAGCATTAATTTTGATCTTCTTTTATAAACCTCTATCCCCTATCCTCTAATCTATAGATTTCACAGAATGTTTATATATTCTTCTGTATAATAGATGTCTTATGAATAAATTGAATTGAACCTGTAATACAACTAATATTTAAACTAGTGTTATTTTGGAGTTGGACTAGACACATATAAAACATTCAAGTAGGATGACACAATTTCCTGGGGCTGCCAGTATAAAATAAATAGTCCAGTAAGCTACATCTACCATGCCGTTAATGACTCTGTCCTTTTAGCTGGTGGGAGCACAGGCTTCATAAAAGAAGGAGAACATGAAGCAGTAGAAAAAGACAGCCTTGCAAAATGCTGCCAGATACAAAACATTCTATCATAAAATTTCTCATTGAACTACAGTGGCGAGAGTGCTTCTAATATCTCCCTTTTAACACAACGAAGACCTACATTTCTATGCTCGGCTTTCTAAAGCTACCTTAATTCTGTGGTTAAAACAGCTCCAGGTAGCACTTGTTCTTATTTTTTTTTTAAAAAGGACTTGTGGTTTTGCAGTCCATGGATAAAGTGGCAGGCAATCATCAGATTCCTGTTGAGAACTACAAATGATGAAGGGAGTAGCAGATGGTTTCAGAAGGCAGAGATTTATAGGGGTAATTTGTAGTGGAATAATACTATTTTCTGAACTAGGAAATAATAATTCACCAAGACAAGTGAAAGTTTAGATAGTATCTCATTTAATTATATGTTGCTAAATATTCCAAGAAATCTTTGACTCAGAAGCCTAAAATGAAAACTCAGTTAGTTGACGTTTTTAGTTTCTGATGATCTGATCCTGTTTAATCCTTTTCATCGTGATGCAGTTTATCACATGATTAAAAACACGGTGCTGCTAAGTCTAGTTTTCTGAATACAATGTCCTCTTTTTAATTTAGTTAGTATCTGATTCAAAAGGATAAAATAAAAAAATCCCTCTTTACCAGGAAAAGACAGAAATACACTAATACTTTTCACATATTCCAAGGTAATAGATGAGGAAGAACTATGTTTCAAACCGGGTTTCCTGAGCACCCCAAATCCTGTTGGTGAGTGAGTAGAGCCCCAGGACGAAATCATTATGTAGACGAGGGTATCCACAATGGCACTGCTCCACAAGACACACGTGCCAGGGATCATCAACTTCACCTTACTCCCTTGACAAAAGCAGGCAGAGAGAACAGGGCATTGGTCTCGTACGTCTGTAATCATCCACAACATTTATTAAATTCTATTGCTGGCACTGAAAGGAGGGAGTTACTACAAGTATCACTATTCATTGCTGAAGTTAATTAATTTACCGAATCTATTTGGTAATTCACAGCAACCACATAAGTAATAAGGTATGGAAGTTGGAGGGTAAAATAAACACTTTGTATGTACAACCTTCTTGCTTGGTAATTGTCTATTCTTCACGAACCTGTCCCCAGAGTAATGGCACCAGATAAGATGTGCCATTATTTTACATAATAAAATATCCCTATTATTCCTTAATAAATATAACTGGCTATACAAATTTTGTTTCTTTTAATTCCCAAGTCACAGTTCCCTCCGGAGAGTTTGGTGCCACTCAGAGGTGCCTGGTGTAGAATAACCAAAAACAGGTCAACTCTTAAAAAAAAAAAGAAGGTAAAGAAAAGTTTAAAATCTTCATTAGTGATAAGCAGTGTGTTGGATATTCCAAATGACCACTTTAAAAACTGCCAGATACAAAACATTCTATCATAAAATTTCTCACTGAACTACAGTGGCGAGAGTGCTTCTAACATTTCCCTTTTAACACAACGAAGACCTACATTTCTATGCTCGGCTTTCTAAAGCTAACTTCATTCTGTTATGACATAAGACTTTCCCAATTATACACAGACACTGTCACGTACACTTTGATATTTATTAACAAAAATGGTACAGAAAAGGATTGAGTCAAAATTACAAAGTGATAAGAGTTAAAACAAAAGTTGTTCTTAACTGTATTATAGTTTCTGGGGGACTTTAACCAGTCCCAAAAGCTATTTTTATCTCCTAAAACAGGACTTAAATGACATCACTCAAGTGATAGATCTTAATAGAAACTCTTCCTCTTTCCTTTTGTCAAAGCAAAATATAGTGAAGGTCTTTGTTTTTACCTCAAACCTGCTTTCCTGTAGATGGACTGGGATGCAGTGAAGAGAGAAGTTAAACAAAAAGGTTAAAAAAAGAAAGGCCAGGCACAGTGGCTCACACTTGTAATCCCAGCACTTTGGGAGGTTGAGGTGTGAGGATCACTTGAGCCCAGGAGTTTGAGATCTGCCTGGGCAACATAGGGAGACCCCCACCTCCACAAAAATTTTTTTAAAAAATTATCTGGGTATGGTGTGCACACCTGTGGTCCCAACTACTTGGGAGGCTGAGGCAGGAGGATCACTTGAGCTGGGAAGGTCAAGGCTACAATCAGCTGTAATTGTGTCACTGCACTACAGCCTGGGTGACAGAGTGAAATCCCTTTTCAACAACAACAAAAGCAAAATCTTAAAAACAGGAAATGAAGGCTATTGAGGAAAAAGGGTTACAAAACTGCCTAAGAATCTTCACTAAAGTAATCTTCTAGTCCTTCCATATCCATTTCCAGAGAGGAATTTAAAGAGGCCAGAGCAGATGATGCATCCTTGGTTTTCTGGATACTTGGTTTGGGTTGAGGAGTTTCTGGTTGGATAGGCTCCTTCTTTATGTCTTTACCACCATTTAGAATACGTTGGCTCTCACAAAAGAACTGATTAGGATGATTCAAAGAAAAGCCACAATCATCCACCTGTAAAGGAAGGAAATTTATATTGCATTAATACATGGCAAAGCTATAAATATATGAGTTTCAAAAACTGTTCTAGTCCTTGTTTAAAACTTAATAACTGAAACACGGATTCTAGCTGTACACATTCTAACACTTAATCAACTACTTACACCATTTCATTCAAGGAGAGCTTCAACCACTACCCAAACTTTAATGGCGCCCACATTTATATTTCTAGTCTGAGCCTCTGTGTTTGGCTCCAGTTCCCTATCTAGTTTCAGTCCCTTATCCAACACCTACTCAACATCTAAGATTGCTCAAAGGCAGCTCACACCCAATAGGAAACGTATCCTTTCCCTTCTCCCCATCCTTTGCTCTCAGTGACTTGTATCACCATTCATCCTTGGGGCATACTAGACACCTTTCTCTCACCTCCCCAGTCCCCAACTCCTACCTGCCACCTCCCATCTACACCATGTCTTCAATTCTGGCAATACCCAAAGCATTACCAATTCTGATTAACAATTACATCGAAATAAAAACTTAGAAAACTATAAAACTGTGTTTGTAATAGAAACGTGTGTGTGTGTGTGTGTGTGTGTGTGTGTGTGTGTGACACTGTGTGTTAGTGAGGCACAGGTTAGGGACCTGTGTGATCCATTATTGCATCCCCAGTTCCAAGTAAAAGGCCTGCCACATTGTAGGCCAATAAATATTTGTGGTTTTTTTGTTTTTTAAGTGATCATAAAATCACTTTTGATCATTTTGATACTGGTCCCTGATACCACTTGTGTTTTAGAGCTTACTTGTAAGTCTGGCATATGCAATCTCATTTAGTATGATATAAACCGAAAAAGCAACCTAAGTCAATGTAATGCTTCATTCTAATCTTGGCGTTTCCTTGGTCTTCTTACAGAAAATCTCTTCTTGTACATTTCACTGTGCCTGAATACAAACATGCCTACTTCATAACTTACGTTATTTTTTCTCAAATACTATCATTAAACTTTAATTTTGAGTATCATTTCAAATTATGCACTAATCTCTCCTTACATGCAGTTTGCTTTCCACAGTCTCAAATCCCTGCCTTCTTACCTTCTGCAGCTGGAACTGACAACAAAAATATCATTTTGCTTGAGTGAGTGACTGTTGGTTTCTTTGGTGGTATTTTCATTTATCAAGTTTTTGGAAACTGAGAAGTCATTCCATTTCTTTTGTTCATCTGTCTTCTATTAACTAATCCTTTTATGTCTCACCCTTCATACTGAAGTGACTTGCACACTGTAGGTATCTAATATTTGGTGAGGTGGACCCAGAAATAGTGTATACCAGTGATAATTTTGCATATTTAATTAAAGCCTTACTATATAAAAGACTGTGTTATAAACTATTCGCTATTCAGCATACAGGGATACATTTGACTAACTCGAATTTCCAGTCCAGTAAGTCATATACTTAAAAACCTCTACCAAGAATGGAGAAGTGATGAGGGTCACAGATAAAGACCTATTACACTCCACAGTAGAGGGAAATTTCGGCTGAGATCAAGGAAGGCTTTGAAAGAGAAGTGCTATTTGAGTTGGGTCTGGAAAGATGCAGAGAGTGAAAAGCTGGGATGATGAGGGGAAAGGCAATATTTGCAGCAGGACCACGTGAGCGAAGTAAAGAGACAATGTCCTGGGAAAGCAAATATGAAATAGTTCACATAGCCTAGAATGAAAGGCACATGCAAGGAATGAGTTTGGAAAGACAGGCAGGGGCCAGCCTGAGAGAGCCTTGAAAATCAGGGTAAGTGGTCAAGACTTAATTCTCTAGGCAACAGAGAGTGACCAAAAACCCTTAAAAAGAGACGTGGTGCGACTGAAGTTGTGTATAATCTTATAGCAGATTAAAATGAATTGGCCAGGAAAAAAGGGGTTGCTGCTATGGTCTAGAATGAACCCTACTGGTGGACGGACCAACAGACAGAGACATAAGTCTTTTCTGGTAATACTTATTTAAGTACCCTAGGAATCTCTGATTCTCTTTCACCAGTTGTTAATACATGTTAGGCTAATTTTACAGTAATTCCACTGTGTAACAGATGGAGAGTATACAGACTGATTTTAAAAGTTATAGATCATTAAGAACAAATTTTTATCTTTGCCTTATTTTTTTAACTTAACTGTTTGATTTCAAAATGTTTCCAAAATCTTTTATATCTATAATTTTTATTAACAATGGGATCATTTATGAACTTCTTTATTATATTCAATTTTCACCCAATTCATTAAAATCCAATATAAATTTTGCATTTTGCAATGTGTTTCACAAAAGTAAGTTTATTGTCTAATACATTTTAATCAGAAGGCTTTCTAGTTTGTAAACAGAAAACCAGAGATTAGAAAGACCTTGGGGAATCCATTAAATTGAATCTCCTCCATGTACAGAGGCCTAAGGAGAATAGATAGTTTATTCAAAGTCATAGAATTAGTAACTGGTTTTGTCTGAATTAAAATTCAGGCCTTCTGACTAGATCATTAGTTGCTCTGAAATCTGTTTCAAGAGATTGTGTGCAAAATCAAACTGATAATGATATCTCCATTATAAATTTTATTTCTAGAGAGAAACTTGGCTATAAAGATTATAAAAACATAGTTGTATTTTATGCAAAAATAATCTAATATCTTATGCTATAAAAATATGTTAGCATTTTCTATACCTCGCTTCAAGTTGTCAGTTAGCAATACGTTTATTAGACTTCTATGTGCACAAAATGAAATAGGGTAATCTTTTTAAAGTCTGAGTTTCTTCATCTATGAAATGGAGATAACAGCGTTAAGTCATAGGGTTGCTATGGGAAAAGCAAAAAAAAATGAATGTAAAAGAAAGAGTTGTTAGTTCTATGAAATCTACATTAAATGTTTTTAAAGACTCAAGAAAGGCAAGTCACTTAAAAAAAAAAGGTTGAAGTCACAGAAGGAGAGGAAGAAAGATCCTATTGCTTTGCATATCAAGTTCCTTTTCTACTTTAAGGAATCCAAGTTGGAAATTGCTGATGCTGTACTATGGGTATAGTTTATAAAAGAAAGATAAAATCAAATTCCAAACACTAAACGATACTCAAAAGACTTTGCCCTAACAAATAAATGGCATTCAAATGTCTTAAGTTTAAGATATAATATTTAAGGTATGTGCATATCTTTAGTGAATCCCCATTTAAATTTTTTTTTTAATTATACTTTAAGTTCTGGAGTACATGTGCAGAATGTGCAGGTTTGTTACATAGGTATACACGTGCCACGGTGGTTTGCTGCACCCATCAATCCGTCATCTACGTTAGGTAATTCTCCTAATGTTATCCTTCCCCTAGCACCCCCACCCAAACAGGCCCCGGTGTGTGATATTCCCCTCCCTGTGTCCATGTGCTCTCATTGTTCAACTCCCACTTATAAGAGACAACATGCAGTGTTTGGTTTCTGATCTTGTGTCAGTTTGCGGAGACTGATGGTTTCCAGCTTCATTCATGTCCCTGCAAAGGACATGAACTCATCCTTTTTTATGGCTGTATAGTATTCCATGGTGTATATGTGCCACATTTTCTTTACCCAGTCTATCATTGATGGGCATTTGGGTGGTTGGTTCCAAGTCTTTGCTGTTGTGAACAGTGCCACAATAAACATACGTGTGCATGTGTCTTTATAGTAGCATGATTTATAGTCCTTTGGGTATATGCCCAGTAATGGGATTGCTGGGTCAAATGGTATTTGTGGTTCTAGATCCTTGCAGAATTGCCACACTGTCTTCCACAATGGTTGAACTAATTTACACTCCCACCAACAGTGTAAAAGCATTCCTATTTCTCCACATCCTCTCCAGCATCTGTTGTTTCCTGATGTTTTAATGACCATGATTCTAACTGGCATGAGATGATATGTCATTGTAGTTTTGATTTGCATTTACCCAATGACCAGTGATGATGAGCATTTTTTCATGTTTCTTGGCCACATAAATGTCTTCTTTTTAAAAGTGTCTGTTCATATCCTTCACCCACTTTTTGACAGGGTTTTTTTTTTCTTGTAAATTTGTTTAAGTTCTTTGTAGATTCTTGTTATTAGCCTTTTGTCAGATGGATAGATTGCAAAAATTTTCTCCCATTCTGCAGGTTGCCTGTTCACTCTGATGACTGTTTCTTTTGCTGTGCAGAAGCTCTTTAGTTTAATCAGATCTCATTTATCAATTTTGGCTTCTGTTGCCATTGCTTTTGGTGGTTTAGTCATGAAGTCTTTGCCATGCCTATGTCCTGATTGGTATTGCCTGGGTTTTCTTTTAGGGTTTTTATGGTTTTACGTCTTATGTTTAAGTCTTTAATCCATCTGAGTTAATTTTTGTGTAAGGTGTAAGGAAGGGGTCCACTTTCAGTTTTCCGCATATGGCTAGCCAGTTTTTTCAAAACTATTTATAAAAAAAAAAAGTCAATGGTAGCTTGATGGTGATAGCATTGAATGTATAAATTACTATTGGCATTATAGCCATTTTCATGATATTGATTCTTCCTATCTATTAGTATGGAATCTTTTTCCATTTGTTTGTGTCCTCTCTTATTTCCTTGAGCAATGGTTTGTAGTTCTCTTTGAAAAGGTCCTTCACATCTCTTGGAAGTTGTATTGCTAGGTATTTTACTCTCTTTGTAGCAATTGTGAGTGGAAGTTCACTAATGATTTGGGTCTCTGTCTATTAGTGGTGTATAGGAATGCTTGTGATTTTTGCACATTGGTTTTGTATCCTGAGAGTTTGCTGAAGTTGCTTATCAGCTCATGAAGTTTTTGGGCTGAGACCATGGGGTTTTCTAAATATACAATCATGTCATCTGCAAACAGAGACAATCTGACTACCTCTCTCCCTATTTGAATATCCTTCATTTCTTTCTCTTGCCTGATTGCCCTGGCTAGAACTTCCAATGCTATGTTGAATAGGAGTGATGAGAGAGGCCATCCTTGTCTTTTGCCAGTTTTCAAATGGAGCGCTTCTAGTTTTTGCCCATTCAGTATGATATTAGCTGTGGGTTTGTCAAAAAATAGCTCTATTTTGTGATAGGTTCCATCAATACCTAGTTTATTGACAGTTTTTAGCATGAAGTGGTGTTGAATTTTATCGAAGGCCTTTTCTGCATCTATTGAGATAATCATATGGGCTTTGTCATTCGTTCTGTTTATGTGGTGAATTACGTTTATTGATTTGTGTATGTCGAACCAGCCTTCCATCTCACAGATGAAGCTGACTTCATCATGGTAGGTAAGATTTTTGATGTGCTGCTGGATTTGGTTTGCCGGTATTTTATTGAGGATTTTCACATCGATGCTCAGCAGGGATAGTGGCCTGAAATTTTCTTTTTTGTTGTGTTTCTGCCAGGTTTTGGAATCAGGATGATGCTGGCCTCATAAAATGAGTTAGGGAGGATTCCCTCTTTTTCTATTGTTTGGAATAGTCTCAGAAGGAATGGTACCAGCTCCTCTTTGTACCTCTGGTAGAATTTGTCTGTTAATCTGTCTGGTCCTGGGCTTTTTTTTGGTTGATAGGCTATTACTGCTTCAATTTCAGAAATTGTTATTGGTCTATTAGGGGTTTGACTTCTTCCTGGTTTAGTCTTGGGAGGGTGTATGTGTCCAGGAATTTATCCATTTCTTCTAGGTTTTCTAGTTTATTTGCATTGAGGTATTTATAGTATTCTCTGATGGTAGTTTGTATTTCTGTAGGATTATCATTTTTTATTGCATCTATTTGATTCTTCTCTCTTTTCTTCTTTGTTAGTCTGGCTAGCAGTCTATTGATTTTTTTTTTTGATCTTTTCTAAAAACCAGCTCCAGGATTCATTGATTTTTTGAAGGATTTTTTGTGTCTCTACCTCCTTCAGTTCTCCTCTGATCTTAGTTATATCTTTTCTTCTGCTAGCTTTTGAATTTGTTTGCTCTTGCTTCTCTAGTTCTTTTAATTGTTATGTTAGGGTGTCAATTTTAGATCTTTCCTGCTTTCTCTTGTGGGCATTTAGGGCTATAAATTTCCCTCTAAACACTGCTTTAGCTGTGTCCCACAGATTCTGGTACATTGTGTCTTTGTTCTCATTGGTTTCAAAGAACATCTTTATTTCTGCCTTAATTTTGTTATTTACCCAGTAGTCATTCAGGAGTAGAATGTTCAGTTTCCATATAGTTGTGCGGTTTTGAGTGAGTTTCTTAATCCTGAGTTCTAATTTGATTGCACTGTGGTCTGAGACACTGTTTGTTATGATTTCCATTCTTTTGCATTTGCTGAGGAGTGTTTTACTTCTAATTATGTGGTCAATTTTAGAATAAGTGCAATGTGGTGCTGAGAAGAATGTATATTCCGCTGTTTTAGGGTGGAGAGTTCTCTAGATGTCTATTAGGTCTGCTTGGTACAGAGCTGAGTTCAAGTCTGGAATATCCTTGTTAATTTTCTGTCTCGTTGATCTAATATTGACAATGGGGGTGTTAAAGTCTCCCACTGCTATTGTGTGCGAGTCTAAGTCTGTCTGTTTGTAAGTCTCTAAGAACTCGCTTTATGAATCTGGGTGCTCCTGTATTGGGTGTATATATATTTTGGATAGTTAGCTCTTCTTGTTGCATTGATACCTTTACCATAATGCAATGCACTTGTCTCTTTTGATCTTTGTTGGTTTAAAAGTCTGTTTTATCAGAGACTAGGATTGCAAATCCTGCTTTTTTTTTCATTTCCATTTGCTTGGTAAATATTCCTCCATCCCTTTATTTTGAGCCTATGTGTGTCTTTGCACATGAGATGGGTCTTGACTCTTCATCCAATTTGCCAGTCTGCGTCTTTTAATTGGGGCATTTAGCCCCTTTACATTTAAGGTTAATATTATTATGTGTGAATCTGGTCCTGTCCTTATGATGCTAGCTGGTTATTTTGCCCATTAGTTGATGCAGTTTCTTCATAGCATCGATAGTCTTTAGAATTTGATATGTTTTTGCAGTGGCTGATACCAGTTGTTCCTTTCCATGTTTAGTACTTCCTTCAGGGGCTCTTGTAAGGAAGGACTGGTGGTGGCAAAATCTGTCAGCATTTGCTTGTCTGTAAAGGACTTTATTTCTCCTTTGCTTATGAAGGTTAGTTTGGCTGGATATGAAATTGTGGGTTGAAAATTCTTTTAAGAATGTTGAATATTGGCTCCCACTCTATTCTGGCTTATAGGGTTTCTGCAGAGAGATCCACCATTAGTCTGATGGGCTTCCCTTTGTGGGTAACCTGACTTTTCTCTCTGGCTGCCCTTAATATTTTTTCCTTCATTTCAACCTTGGTGAATCTGACAATTATGTGTCTTCAGGTTGCTCTTCTCAAGGAGTATCTTTGTGGTGTTCTCTTATTTCCTGAATTTGAATGTTGGCCTGTCTTGCTAAGTTGGAGAAGTTCTCCTGGATAATATCCTGAAGTATGTTTTCCAATTTCGTTCCATTCTCCCGTCACTTTCAGGTACACCAATCAAATGTAGTCCCATATTTCTTGGAGGCTTTGTTCGTTCCTTTTCATTCTTTTTTCTCTATTCTTGTCTTCACGCTTTATTTCATTATGTTGATCTTCAATTTCTGATATCCTTTCTGCTTGATCAATTTGGCTATTGATACTTTTTTATGCTTCATGAAGTTTTCGTGCTGTGTTTTTCAGTTCCATCTGGTCATTTATATTCTTCTCTAAACTGGCTACTCTAGTTAGCAGTTCCTCTAACTTTTTTCAAGCTTCTTAGCTTCCTTGCATTTGGTTAGAACATGCTCCTTTAGCTCGGAGGAGGTTGTTATTATCCACCTTCTGAAGCCTACTCTGGCATTTGTCAAACTATTTCCCCATCCAGTTTTGTTCCCGTGCTGGCAAGGAGTTGTGATTCTTTGGAGGAGAAGAGGTGTTCTGGTTTTTGGAATTTTCAGCCTTTTTGAGCTGGTTCCTCCCCATCTTTATGGATTTATCTACCTTTGGTCTTTGATGCTGGTGACCTTTGCATGGGATTTCTGAGTGGACGTCCTTTTTGTTGATGTTGATGCTATTCCTTTCTGTTTAATTTTCCTTCTAACAGTCAGACCCCTCTGCCGCAGGTCTGCTGGAGTTTGCTGGAGGTCCACTCTAGACTCTGTTTGCCTGGGTATCACCAGCAGAGGCTGCATAACAGCAAAGATTGCTCCCTGTTCCTTCCGCTGGAAGCTTCGTCCCAGAGGGGCACCGGCCAGATGCCAGCTGGATCTCTCCTGTATGAGGTGTCTGTTGGCCCCTGCTGGGAGGTGTCTCCCAGTCAGGAGGCATGGGGGTCAGGGACCCACTTGAGGAGGCAGTCCCTTAGCAGGGCTCAAACACTAAGCTGGGCGATCCGCTGCTCTCTTTAGAGCCAGCAGGCAAGAACGTTTAAGTCTGCTGAAGCTGCACCCACAGCCGCCCCTTCCCCCATGTGCTCCATCCCAGGGAGATGGGGATTTTATCTATAAGCCCCTCACTGGGGCTGCTGCCTTTTTTTCAAAGGTAATTAATATTTTTTATTAACCACTAAAAACAGTGGTTAAAACGGTGCCAAGGGCCTTGAAGTGAGGATCTGTGCCAAGGCTCTGTGATGCTGTTTCTCCTTTTTCTTGATCTGCAATTGTCCTTAACTCATTTTGTGATGTTCATTGTGATCTACTAAGTTGCTTGATAGTAAAATGAAATTATGAAGTTTCCTTTTTGTAGAATTCTATGTTTTCTTCTAGGATGGGTTCTTTGTGTTCTGAGTGTTTCTTTCATTTTCATTTTTAAAGGAAGTGTATATGGCTGTCATTCAGTTTCCTTTTGTCTTGTTTAGGAAAATAAACTTAGGGGTTTTTTTGTATGTGGGGGGAAGGGGAAAAGCATAAAGTAAACAAAATGGAAATTTTACTTTAAAATTAAATTAGGAAAAGGAATAAATACAGGTATCCACATCTAAATCCTCCATTTCACTTATTTCTTCTCAAGTCAGCAGCTATTTCCTTTATTCCGTTTGGAAATATTAAGCGAGCATTTTCACGACTTTGTCTGTGAGTCTTTTGTTTCTTTCCTTGCCCGTTTTCTTTTTTGGTTACTGTTGGTGACCTTTTTCTTTTCTTTTTTTTTTTCTTTGAGACAGAGTCTCACTCTGTCGCCCAGGCTGGAGTGCAGTGGCCGGATCTCGGCTCACTGCAAGCTCTGCCTTCCGGGTTCACGACATTCTCCTGCCTCAGCCTCCCGAGTAGCTGGGACTACAGGCGCCCGCCACCTCACCCAGCTAGTTTTTTGTATTTTAGTAGAGACGGGGTTTCACCGTGTTAGCCAGGATGGTCTCTATCTCCTGACCTCGTGATCCGCCCGTTTCGGCCTCCCAAAGTGCTGGGATTACAGGCTTGAGCCACCACGCCCGGCCATTGGTGATGTTTTTCTTTGTGGTTGATGATTTTTAAAATTATGTTTTGTGCATTATTTTATGTATTGAGACAGGAACATTCTGTGAAGCATTTGCATTCTACCACACTAGCTTGGTCCTAGTGTTTCAGATCCAATGTCCTGTGAAGGATCTGAAACAAGTTCAGGAGTCTTGAGGAAGGTAGGTGGAGTGGAGGACTTTAGAGGATACATTATAAATTTTAGATTTCATCTGAAGAGAAATAGGAAGCCATTGAAGGTTTTAAAAAGCAAGTTCCTGAAATGATCAGATTCCTCTATTTTAAAGGTCACTCCAGCAGCTGTGTGGAGGAGAAAGAATTGGAATGGGGCATGTGTAGATGCTGGGAAATGAGTTAGGAAGCTATTGCAGGGATCCAAGTGAGATGATGGTGGCTTCTAGCCCAGCATTCTAACTGATATCCATAATGATGACCCTGAATGATTATAAAAGGGCTTAATTGTATCACATATATCCTGTTTAAGATTGCAGGAAAATGGGTGATAGGTTTCAATAAGATTTCTCTAGAGATTTATATGGTGGGGAAAAATTATCCTCAGCCACTTGGAAAATAAGTACCCACAGTTACTCAGTGTCCAAAGAGGTCTACCTCTGAAAATATTATTTTCTATTAAAATTCTGTGGTTAATCTACACATGACCTAGTGTTTTCATTTATACATGGAACATGCAGAAAGTAAAGAATATACTATTAGTATAAAATTATATTAAACACTGACCCTAAAAATACAGAGGAAAACAGGTTTCAAGCAGGCCAGCTTTTCACATCTACTAAATGAATCTCTCTCAAACATTTGCTTGGCGTCAGCACATTCTGCACACAATGACCTTCACACAAACATGGGTCTCATATTTCTGCCGCTGCAAATGCAGATTTTGAAGGAATGAAAGCAATATTGTTCTACCTATGGGATATTTGGGTTTTAATCAAGAGGTTTTGCAATGACAGCTTAAAATGAGGCAGTTGGTATTACCAAAAAAGCCATATGGAACTATCATAATGCTGCTGCAAATGGTATCAATTAACTGGTTCATTTTCAAAACTTCCATTTAAGTGAGTTTGATCACAGAGGCCTCGGGAAAATAAACATAGGATTTTATTTGGGGGAGGGGTAGGATGGCAGAAACCTGACAATAAAATAGATTCTGTTTTAAATTAAATTAGAAAAAATAATAAATGAAGGAGGATATTCACATCTAAAAGTCCACAGTGACAGATCTAGCGAATATAAACAGCCTTTTTATTTTGTTGATTTATATGTGGTTTAAGTTAGACTATTTCTATATGTGAGGGAATTTAGACATATGTCTTTCCAAAATCTTCATTAATCTAAAGCAAGTTTTAAAAATTGGCAATAGCAGCAATGCTCGAGGGAATAATCAATAGGAGAGATAATACAGAAGCAGATTTTGAGAACTAAAAAACCACTCCTTACTTTTTGGTGATTATGCCACAAACTCAATGTTTATATCTAATTTTGTATCTTATTTTATAAAAGTAAAGAGGTTGGATAATAGACCTCATTTGTGAAAGTTCTGAGGCCTCTTAATTAAAAGGGTCCATAAATGATTAAAGAACAATATGAAATTAAAACTCAAGTGGAGCAAGCAAATTAAGGAATGCAGTCTTCGAGAGAGTGAGTCATATAAACCTGGTGTTGCCAAACATGGCTTATCTGGCGAGATTCCTATGGTGATAAAACAAATGAGATCTTGTTGTTGCTTACTATTTTCTTGATGTTTACTCCTTGAAGTTTTGTTTTAAAAAAAGTTCTTAAATAAGAATAATACTTTCAAAAGTTAGGTATAGAAGAATGAGGACAGGACCCACAACAGACAGGGGCTCTAGCTCCAGATCTTCCATTGACCAATTACAGCATATAAGGCAGGTTAGAGTCCCTACATGTTTACCATGCTATGAAGATAAACAGGAAGATGCCAATTACCTCTGCTGTCATTATTACAAATTTAGTACCAAATACCATAGAACAGCACAGTCATGGTTAGGCTCACAAGCTTCAGATGAGTTAGACAGCTTGAATTTAAATCTAAGTTCCATCCCCTATAAGTAGTATGATCCGACAGGTTGTTTAACTTCTCTTAAGAGGTTTTATTCATAGACAGGGATATATACATACAGTATCTTGCTGTAATGTCAATCAAAAAAGCTAATGTGTTAAAAAATTTTAGTGCTGTGCTTGGTATACATTAAGGCAGGGGTCGCCAACCCAGTCCGTGGTCTGCAGGAGGAGAGTGGTGGGTGAGCAAGTGGAGCTTCATCTGTATTTACAGCCACTCTCGATCACTTGAATCACGGCCTGAGCTTCACCTCCTGTCAGATCAGCAGTGGCCTTAGATTCTCATGGGGGTGCGAACCCTACTGTGAACCCCGCAGGCAAGGGATCTAGGTTGTGTGCTTCTTGTGATTATCTAATGCGCCCTCCCACCAGCCCGTTTAACCATGGAAAAATTGTCTTCCATGAAACTGGTCCCTGGTGCCAAAAAGGTTGGGGACCACTGCATTAAGGGTTCCATAGATATTGGCTGGTATTACTATTGTTAATTATTATTGGCAATATTACAAAATATCTTTTTCCTATGAGATACTTTATCAAGTAAGAAATTCTGCAATTATATAAACATAATAGAAAAACTACTTTGTAACAACCAAATAAAAGCATAAAATAATTGTAAAACTTTAGCATAGTAGCTGATGATGATCTCAATAAATGCAGCTTCTTTTTTGGGAGGGTCATGGATCTTTAATAAATACCATGGACTCCAGAAAAATACACATATGTTCTTAAGAGACAAAATGTTTCAAGAAGGACAAGGATCTCCAAAGTCCATTCTTGGATGTCTTTCCCAGGATCAGTGGATGCAAACTAGGGGCCAGAGGGCTGAATTGGACTTGGAGATGTGTTTTGTTGGCCTGCAGAGAGCCTCACAATTTGTCAATGTGAATGCTTCTAACAGGGCAAACATCTTCAGTGCACCATAATTCTATCATACTCTGTGGTACTAATCTCAGGCAGCTTCATTTTTTTGGGCTATCTGCCCAATCTCTATAGGCCTCTGAGTTCGTGACATTGGCTTTACACACTTCAAAATCTATTCTGTGCCAGACTGGGTCATTCCACTCTTACTCTAATAATCAGGCAGGCCTTTTTGTACTATGGAAGCTGGCAAGATAAAAACCAAACACATTTCCCTGACTCGTTTATAGTTAGGGGTCCATGTGCAATCTAGGTTTTGCCATGCAGATAAATATGAGACGTGGGAAGAGGATAACATCAGGTAGCAGCCACAAGTACAAGGATCAGATTTTCTGCATGGAAGATGGCAAAAGCCTTTGGTTCTTCTAGGCAGCTATGGCACAGGTTCCAGATCTAGTCTAGAGGTAGGCAAATCAAGGCCCATGGGTCAAACTGGGTCTACTACCTAATTTTTTTTTTTTTTTTTTTT
>NW_016803191.1:55114-58196 GCF_001698545.2 Rhinopithecus bieti
TCTCCTGAGAGTGAGGGCCATTAACTGCAGAAAGAATTTTAAAAATCACATGCAAATGAATAATCTTTATTTTATTTATTTTTTATTTTTATTTTTATTTTTTTTTTGAGACAGAGTCTTGCTCTGTCACCCAGGCTGGAGTGCAGTGGCCGGATCTCAGCTCACTGCAAGCTCTTCCTCCCGGGTTTACGCTTTTCTCCTGCCTCAGCCTCCCGAGTAGCTGTGACTACAGGCGCCCGCCACCTCGCACGTCTAGTTTTTTGTATTTTTAAGTAGAGACGGGGGTTTCACCGGGTTAGCCAGGATGGTCTTGATCTCCTGACCTTGTGATCCGCCCGTCTCGGCCTCCCAAAGTGCTAGGATTACAGGCTTGAGCCACCGCGCCCGGCCAATCTTTCTTTTAAAGGAAGATAACTTACATGCTTTTAAAATTAAGATAGAAAACATAAAACATTACTCCAAAAAATCCAACTAATGAATATATAGTTTCAGTTCAGATTATGATCTATATTACAGAGATATAGGAAAAGAAAACATGGACCAATGAATGAAGTTTGACTTTTTCTCTGAGTAAAATGGGGAGCTAATACAATATTCTATGTGCAGGACTAAAGTGAACTGACATCTACAGAGGGTTCATTTCTGCCTGCTGTGCTGGGAACAGATTGGAAAGGACAGAGGTAGAAATAGGGAGCTCATTAAAGGAGTTCTGGGAATAGATGGTAGATCCATGGACCAGGGTGGTAATATCAGTGGCGATGGTAAGTGGTCAGATTTGGAGACAGGAGCATTTCCCACTTAATGGCTATAAAATATTTCTAAAATCAGATGTTCTGCATGAAAATACTCAAGAGGAACCTGTCCTCCAATGTCTTAAAATAATGCGTGACATACCACTCAAACCTTTCCCCCGCCAACTAATTTCCTAAATAACTAGTTCTAAAACTCGGGAAAATGCCAATATGAAAGACAAACCTATCACATAAAATAAATGTAAAATACCCAAAATACCACTTAGTAGCCACTAAACAATATGATTAACAAACAGATTTTTTTTGTGTAGAAACAGGAGTATGATACCTCATGTCTCTTAGCGTTAGGATGTCTTAGATGCACCCTTTGCTGACTTCAAAATCTTCCCAAGTGATTCTGATGTTCTAGCATTTGTATATGGAGTACAACCTGAGACTTTTTCTGCACTTTGTTTTGTGAAATTTTTCCAATATGAACATCACCACTAAGCACTGTATTAAGATATTCTGCAGGTAACTCTATTTTGATGTTGATACTAATACAACTTGCTGAGGGGGTTGGATGACTCCAAGGCAGGAAATACAAACCAAAAATCAGGTGAAGGAAATGAAGAATTAAGGTATGACCAAGACGCTAAATTTCAGCTTATGATATAGGATCAAAATTACAAACCTGGCAAACACCAAAATCCAAGGACAGATGCCTAAGGTAGACTGTGTGAAACAGAATTTAGGGCCAAATTTCCACAATATACTTATATATCATGGGGTACTATGCAGCCAAAAAGAAAATCGTGTCGTTTATGGCAACATAGATGCAGCTGAAGGCCATTATCGTAAGCAAATTAATGCAGAAAAAAAATCAAACACCGCATGTTCTCACTTATAAGTGGGAGCTAAACATTGTTATACATGGACACAGAAAAGGTAACAATAAACATTGGGGATTCCAAAATTGAGGGGAGGGAGGCAAGGGTTGAAAAACTACCTATCAGGTACTATGTACATTACTTGGGCAATTGGATCATTAGAAGCCCAAGCCTCAGCATCATGCAATATACCCATATAATAAACCTGCACATGTGCGCCCCTGAATCTAAAATAAAAATTTTTAAAAACATATTAAGAAAAAACTAAAATACTCCACAAAGTAATGAAGATGTTGTTAGGCAAGAGTACTTTTTGCCTGTGTTTGTTTCTGCAGCATGGCTTCTGAAAGCCCAGACCTCCATCCTTACAAGCTGGTCTTGGCTCCTAAAAACATAGCTTCCCAAGATGGCAGGCCAGGACTGCCCCAGAGTGAGGGTCAGAAATAGAATAGGTCAGGAAAACACATACTACATATAGGTGGAAACCCATCAAGAGGAAGAAATATAATGAAGAGACAAAACAAGAATAGGAAGAAAAATGTGGAAAGCCAGAGAAATGGGACAAGTCAATGGAGTCCATGGCTTGCTATTTATGTGGCTTGTAAGCATCAAAGTCTAACCCACAGCTCACAAAAGATGTTTCACTGAGCACTGACACTAACTCTTCAGTTTTCATGTTCCATTCTGAAAGAACCAGAGCACCCTATGAGGTCCTCTTGCATACAGCATTAATACCAAAGAACAGTTTTCCAAAGGTCAGAGGAAATCAAATCAAGGGTCCATTCTGATGCTGGGGCCAGAGGTTTTCTAATTCTGTTTTACAAAAATATCAAACATTTTGAACAATCATATCAAAGACATTTAAAACACAATTTTATTTGAAGAAAAAACGCCTATAAAGATCTAAGAATATTATACAAATGGCAGTATGACTTAGTTTTTAACGCCAGTATTTCCAGATGAAGTACAGAATGTCAAGTGTAACAATCCACTTACTGTTCTAATCTAGTTCATCAGTAATGAAAAGGCTAAGAAAAAGTGAGTAGTGGATGGGCACGGTGGCTCATGCCTGTAATCCCAGCACTTTGGGAGTCTGAGGCAGGCGGATCACAAGGTCAGGAGTTCAAGACCAGCCTGGCCAACATGGTGAAACCCCATCTCTACTAAAAATGCAAAAATTAGCTGGGCATGGTAGCGCATGTCTGTAATCCCAGCTACTCAGGAGGCTGAGGCAGGAGAATCGCTTGAACCTGGGATGTGGAGGTTACAGTGAGCCAAGACTGCAACACTGCACTCCAGCCTGGGTGACAGAGCAAGACTCCATATCAAAAACAACAACAACAAAAAGAATAAAAAAGAAAAAAAAGTGAGTAGTGACATCAAACTACAATATTGTGGTAATTCGTATTTTTAAACTCTATATATTTTTTGGTTTTTTTTTTTTTTTTTTTTTTTTTGAGA
>NW_016803191.1:58863-65976 GCF_001698545.2 Rhinopithecus bieti
TTTTATTATTTTTTTACTTTTTTTTTTTTTTTTTTTTTTTTTGAGACAGAGTCTCACTCTGTCACCCAGGCTGGAGGGCAGTGTTGCAATCTTGGCTCACTACAACCTCCACCTCCTGGGTTCAAGTGATTCTCCAGCCTCAGCTCTCAAGTAGCCAAGATTACAGTGCACCAAGACTCCCAGCTAATTTTTGAATTTTTAGTAGAGATGGGGTTTTGCCATGTTGGCCAGACTGTTCTCAAACTCCTGGCCTCAAGCAACCCACCAGCCTTGGTCTCCAAAAGTGCTGGGATTAGAGGTGTGAGCCACCATGCCTAGCCTCTCTTTATTTTTAACTATTCTCTATCAGTTGAATAAAGTCCACCAGTAAGAATATTACAGTTTTTTAAAATAGGTTGGGTGTGTTGGCTCACACCTGTAATTCCAGCACTTTGGGAGGCCAGGGCAGGTGGATTGCTTAAGTCCAGGAGTTCAAGACCAGCTTAGGCAACACGGAGAAACCCTGTCTCTAATAAAAATACAAAAAATTAGCCAGGCATGGTGGCACATGCCTGTAGTCCCAGCTACTTGGGGGTGCTGAGGCAGGAGGTTTGCTTGAGTTGGGGAGGTCAAGGCTGCAGTGAGTCCTGACCATGCCACTGCACTTCATCCTGGGTGAGAGAATGAGATCCTGTCTTAAAAAAAAGCAATGCAGTTTTCATTTTCACAAAAAAGTTCATATTTGTATTTGCTAAGTTTGCTAAAACCATTAATTATACTTCATCTACTATTTCATCCTCAAGATGAATTACTGATTTTTTTTTCTGTAAGAGAATTCTAATAAAGTGCCTCACCAAAGACATCCTTGCAGTTGAAGAGCAAAAAGCAAATAAGGTGATATTTTTCTGATTTAATCTGTGATAGATCATAGCCAGTTGATGGAACATAGATGAACATTGATGGAATATAGATGAACATGGTGGGAAATGCTATAGGTATGTATATTTATAACACATACATACACAAAATAGAACTTTTTATACACACACTATAACTTTAAGCCACACTTCCTTCCCTCTTGCTAATACTCTCTAATATTTCCAGCCAGCTGCAAATTCCTCTCTCTCTTTTGCTTCAATGCCTGCCAACGAGGTTCAGATATTACCTGGCAGCAGAATGCAGCCACCTGCCCATCTTTGGCTTTGGTGAGCAGAGCACTGTACAGCTAGGTATGCTGCGCTCCCAAATTAGGTATGTGGCTAATCTAATTCAAGGTCATGTTTTGTCTTATTTAAAAGTGATAATAAGCTTGCTTCTTCCTGAAAAGCTCAACCTTTCAAAACTAGACCAGGCTGATATTATTCCACTCCAATTCTAACCTGCCCATATTTCAAAGGTGAAAGAAAAATGTGGTGGAGATACCAAGTCTTGCACATTTTTGAACATATGACTTTGCTTCTGTTTCTCACACACTCAGCACAGCTTAGCCTGCTGCTGCCTTACACCTCTGCTGTGACCTTTACTTACTGGCAGATCAGGGCCAAGTTTCCCTCTCTTGAAGATGTACTTTCATTTGTTTAAAACATTTTAAGTCAAGAATTTTTCTGACTCTTTATTATCTATAAACAAAATTATCTGAGTCAATTCTACCTCCAAATGTCATTAAAATCTACCTTTTCTCTCCATTTTGAAGCCTTCATCATTCTCTTTTTTATTGGAAAGCTTCTTGATTTATACTTTCTTCACTCAAGATAGTTGCCACATTGCCAACAGAGTATCTTTTCTAAAAGCCAAAACTAATCCTGGCATGGTTGGGGCACAAACTTTTCATCATGATTCAAAGGCTCCTACCCTGTCCTACCTGGCCACTGGATCCTCATACCCTGGTCCAGCTTCTCCAACAATGTGCTCTTTGGAACTTTAGCTCACAAAATCCTAGTGATGATCAGGGGTTTTCTTGTCTAATAACTTGTTTACCCGGCTTTAATCCACCATTACCTAAGTTTCTTTATGGCAGATAGGGTAATGTTTCCCAAACCAATTTGTCTCCAGAATCCATTTTTCACAGGTCTCTCAGGACTAGGGTTCCTCAAAACACACCAAACAACCTTATTAAATTAATAGAGTGACCTCCACAAGTCTCATTCTTCTCTCTGATCCTGCCATAGTTTTCTTTCACTACACTTACTTGTTCATCTGTGATATGGTTTGGCTCTGTCCCCACCCAAATCTCATCTTGAATTGTAGCTCCCACAGTTCCCATGTGTCATGGGAGGGACCCGGTGGAAGATAATTGAATCAAGTGGGCAGTTTCCCCCATACTGTTCTCATGGTAGTGAATAAGTCTCAAGGGATCTGATGATGGTTTTACTTTCATCAAAAAGGGGTTTTACCCCTTTTACTTGGATCTCATTCTCTCTCTTGTCTGCAGCTATGTAAGACGTGCCTCTCACCTCCCACCATGACTGTGAGGCCTCCCACGCCACATGGAACTGTGAGTCCATTAAACCTTTTTTTCTTTATAAAGTACCAAGTCTTGAGTATGTCTTTATCAGCAGCATGAAAACAGACTAATACAGTCTGTCTCCCACACTGGAATATCAGCTCCATGAAGGTAGAAGTCTCACTAGTTTTAGTCATCATTATATTCCCAATGTCTTGAACAGTAAATGGAATACAGTCATCACTCAATTATTATTTGTTGATGTTGAATGAATGCTGCTCCTTTTGCCTGATCCGCTTTACATCAGGCACAGGGGAAACTCCTACTCCACTTTCAAACCCAATTAAAATGTCACTTCCTATATGAAGCATTCTCTTCTGCTCCCTCTTCAACAGATCTTTCCCCTCTGGCACTTTGAATATATTTTTATAAAAGCATTTAGCATACTCTATAATAGTTAACTGTTAAAGCACTTATCATACTCTATTGTAGTTAGGTACCAATAAAAGGATTGTTGGGAAGCAATTTAAACTGCTAACCAAAATACTGATTTTCTCAGTGCACATTAACACCAACATTTTGGATTAAAGGATTTAAGCTCTTAGGAAACATCAACAACTAAGTAAACTTAGAAAGCAAGGAGGGAAGAAAAGAGAAGGAAGAAGAGAGGAAAGATAATGAGGGGGAAGGGAGGACAAACAAGAAGGCACAGGCAAAGCCTGCTTAGAGATATGGAGAAACGTATTGTCAGACCTCAGTTCCGTGGTTCAGTTACTAATTATTACTGTGCTTTCAGGATTCTGTTTTTTGGTCTAATATAAAAGCAAGCCATTTCAGAATCACTATGCCCTATGATCTTTATGAAAATAATGAAAGATATTTATACTGATTATATAATTACTTTAGAAGATTATGCTTATTAAAAGATGTATCATGTACTGATTTAATAATTACTTTAGATCATGTTTATTAAAAGATGTATCATATCTCCTAGATACGCTACTGAAAACAGAAGCTAATGTTAAAATCTGTCACTTAAGAATTAAGAAGTAAAAATAATCATATAAATTCAGAGATAGAAACTTTATCTAACAAGAAATACACTGCAAATTGATGGTAAACACCACCAAGAAGTCTGAAATGACTTAAAGCTACCCAGGCTAAAAATCTAAACTACTTGCTTTATGAAATAAATTTACTTAACTTTCTGGGTACCTTAAGCTTGCTTCTTCAAAAGAAGCTGGGATGCCTCTGGAAGTATACTCTATAAAACCGATCAAGAAATAGAACTAAGTTAGAATAGTTTTACGACCATAGGTAGTGAGATTGGACTTTACAAAAATATCCTAAGTGACAGTATCATATGTGACTGAATAAAATTCTTCCATAGGTATCAGTAACTTTTCATGTAATGAATAAATAATATAGAAAGATGTATAACTATATAAACAGAGTATAAAATTTTAAGAAAGGATGTTTTCCATTTGAATGCAATTTTAACGACTACAAGTTTTAATTAATAGGCTTAGCTAGCAATGACATATGTTACTTGACTTTCAAAGTGATTTTTCTTTTAACCACCTTGAACATTAAATAATCTCCAAGTGACCATTTATCTTCAGCCTATAAGAAAGGAAGGATATACACAGAAATCAAGTATTAAAGCCAAAAGTACAATCATGGCCTGGTGACACCAATTCTAGTGCTCAACTTCCCATCTTTTCCTTAATGCAGTTCTGAGTTTTACCAAGAACATTACACATTTTCAACTACAACACTAAGAAAAGCAAAGCTAAGTGCAGCAATCAAACTACTGTTCTCATAAATCAGAAGAGATACTCCTGGAGATGAAACAGATACAAAAGCTGCCCTTAAAAGCAGTTACTTTTTCATAAAGTAATAGAAAGACTGAATACTATCATCCATTGATAAGTCCCCCTTACCTAAGAAAACCATAAGAGTTTTAGGTAGTTCAGATTTATATGAGCATTAAGTAAAGAGTCATTGAAATTTATCTTTGTCATAAAATCTTCTTGACAAAGAGTTACTTTTAAGTCTTTTAAACTGTCCCTTTTGAAAGATTTCTTCATTAAAAGGCATTTGCCAGTTTTAGATTTAATATGGTCACTAACTTCTTGAGAATTTTGACTGTGAAAACAGGTTAACCAACCTCAAGAAGCAATAAGAGCATATATTTTTTTCATATTTCATGGTTTTAATATCACTCTTAAGTTTCTTAGAAGCACCAATTAGATTTGTTTTAAAAATCATTAATAGTTGAGTGAAAATTCTAAAACACATTTCCTTCCTCTATTAAAAAAACTAAAATAAGAAATAAAAGACAGTTTTAAAACATTAGTGCAGAAATACATTTGTAAATAATGTATCATTTCAATCAAAATCTTGAAAAATGAATAGCCTTATGTATACTTACTTATGGGCCAACATGTAAAAGTAAGTATTGGTTGTAATAGGTCTAACACAATTGTACAGCAGAAGCAAACATTAAAATACACTGTAGAAACAGAACCTAATCACTCGAATACGCAACATTCTCAAGTGCTCAATACTTAAAGCAGTGCCCTCAAACAGAAATATGACATATCTGTAATTTTAGATTTTCTATAGCCACGATTAAAACAGTAAAAATAAGCAATTACTTTCAGTAATGTATTTTATTCAAAGCAATATATCTAAAATATTGTCATTTCAAAATGTAATCAATATAAAAATATTACTGATATATTTTGTAATGCTTTTTTTCGATACTATTGTAACTCTGTGAAACTTGGTGTATATTTTACTACAGCCAGTGGTATACTGGAGCTAACACAAACTGGCTATAATCCCAGCTACTTGGGAGGTTCAGGCAGGTGAATCACTTGAACCAAGGAGGCAGAGGTTGCAGTGAGCCGAGATTGTGCCACTGCACTCCAGCCTGGGTGACAGAGTGACACTCCATCTCAAAAAAGAAAGAAAGAAAAGAAAGAAAAAAACTGTCAACCAAGATTCATAAGGAAAAAGTAAGACATTCCCAGATAAACAAATGCTGAGGGAGTCTGTTGTTAGTAGACCTGCCCAACAAGAAATGCTAGAGGAAATCCTTCAGGCAAAAAGAAAAGATCACTACAAAGTAACTCAAAGCAATTCAAAAAGAACGACAGGAGCTAAGATAACTATATGTATGAAGATGTAATTTGTGGCAACAATATAAGGGGAGGGACAGAACTATACAGAATTGGAGTTTTTGTATATAATAGATGCTAAGTTGATACTAAAAATTGTTATACATATAAAAGGCTACAGTTTCCAGGATAACCACTAAGAAAATAATGGGGGCAAAAAATACATTTAAAAAAAAATGATGGGAATAAAAATGGTACTATGGTACTATGGTCTGAATGTGTCCCCTCCAAACTTCAGGTGCTGCAAATCTGCTGGTATTAAGAGGTGGAACCTTTAAGACATGATGAGGGCTCATTTCTTATTAATAGAACTAAGGCCCTTATAAAGAAAAAAAAAAGCAGCAGCTTCAGGTGGCATTTGGCTAGCTTGTTCTCTTGTCCTTCTGCAATGTGAAGACTGAACAAGGAAGCCTTCACCAGATCAGAAAAGGGCTCCTCACCCTTGGACTTCTCAGACTCTATAACTGTGAGAAATAAATTTCTTTTATTTATAAATTAGCTGGTCTGTGGTATTCTGTTATAGCAGCACAAAACAAAGTACATTACCAAAAAAAAAAAAATTTAATGCAAAAGAAGGTATTAATGGAGAAACTGAGGGACAAAAAAGACATGACATCATTGAAAGCAAAGAGCAAAATGCCTGGCATGGCAGCTCCTGCCTGTAATGCTGTTGCTTTAAAGTTTGTTTCATCTGATATAAGAATGGCTACCCCTGCCTGCTTTGGGTGCCCCATTTGCATGAAATGCCTTTTTCCACCCTTTTACTTTAAGTTTATGTGAGTCTTTATGTGTTAGGTGAGTCCTTATGCATTCTGCAGTTCTGTACCTTTTAAGTGGAGCATTTAGGCCATTTATATTCAATGTTAGTATTGACATGTGAGGTCCCTTTGCATTCATCATGCTCTTGGTTGCCTGCATACTTTGGTTTTGTTTTGTTTTTTAACTTGTATTTTATTTTACAGATCCTGTGAGATTTATGCTTTAAAGAGATTCTGTTTTGATGTGTTTCCTGGATTTGTTTCAAGATTTAGAGCTCCTTTTAGCAGGTCTTCCAGTGGTGGCTTAGTAATAGCAAATTCTCTCAGCATTTGTTTGTCTGAAAATGATTTTATCTTTCCTTCATATGTGGTGCTTAGTTTCACTGGATACAAAATTCTTGGCTGATGATTGTTTTGCTTGAGGAGGCTGAAGACAGGGCCCTAATCCCTTCTAGCTTGTAGGGTTTCTGTTGAGAAGTCTGCTGTTAATCTGTTAAGTTTTCTTTTATAGGTTACCTGGTGCTTCTGTCTCACAGCTCTTAAGATTCGTTCCTTCATCTTAACCTTGGATAACCTAATGACAGTGTGCCTAGGAAAAGATCTTTTTTTTCTTTTTTTAACTATTTTTTTTTTTTTATTATACTTTAAGTTCTAGGGTACATGTGCATAACGTGCAGGTTTGTTACATATGTATACTTGTGCCATGTTGGTGTGCTGCACCCATCAACTCGTCAGCACCCATCAATTC
>NW_016803191.1:68283-69868 GCF_001698545.2 Rhinopithecus bieti
CTTCAGCTCTCGCTGGTCAGGCTGCAGCAGCTGACCAGCACCGATTGTCCGGCACTCCCTAGTGAGATGACCCCAGTACCTCAGTTGAAAATGCAGAAATCACCGGTCTTCTGTGTCGCTCACGCTGGGAGTTGGAGACTGGAGCTGTTCCTATTCGGCCATCTTGCTCCGCCCCCGTAAAGATCTTTTTGTAATGAATTTCTTGGGTGTTCTTAGTCCTTTTTGTTGAGATGGAGTCTCGCTCTGTCACCCAAGTTGGAGTGCAGTGGCATGATGTCGGCTCACTGCAACCTCAGCCTCCTGAGTAGCTGGGACTACAGGCACCCGCCACCAGACCCAGCTAATTTTTTGTATTTTTAGTAGAGACAGGGTTTCACTGTGTTAACCAGAATGGTCTCGATCTCCTGACCTCGTGATCCACCTGCCTCGGCCTCCCAAAGTGATGGGATTACAAGAGTGAGCCACCATGCCTGGCCCTGTGCTTCTTATATTTGCATGTCTAGGTCTCTAGCAAGGCTGAGGAAGTTTTCCTCAATTATTCCCTCAAATATGTTTTCCAAGCTTTTAGAATTGTCTTCTTCTTCAGGAATACCAATTATTCTTAGGTTTGGTAGTTTAACATAATCCCAAACTTCTTCAAGGCTTTGTTCATATTTTCTTATTCTTTGTTCTTTGTCTTTGTTGGATTGGGTTAATTCGAAGACCTTGTCTTCAAGCTCTGAATTTCTTTGTTCTACTTGTTCAATTCTATTGCTGGGACTTTCCAGAGCATTTTGCGTTTCTAAAAGTGTATCCAAAGTTTCCTGAATTTTGTATTGCTTTTTCTTTTAGCTATCTATTTCATTGAATATTTCTCCCTTCACTCCCTGTATCATTTTTTGAATTTCCTTGTGTTGGGCTTTGCCTTTCCCTGGTTCTTCCTGATTAGCTTAATAACTAACCTACTGAATTCTTTTTTAGTTAAATCAGGGATTTCTTCTTGGTTTGGATCTATTGCCGGTGAACTAATGTGATTTTTGGTGGGTGTTGATGAGCCTTGTTTTGCCATATTACCAGGGTTGGTTTTCTAGTCCCATCCTATTTGGGTAGGCTCTGTGAGAAGGAAGGTCGAGGGCTGAATGCTGTTGTTCAGATTTCTGGCGCACAGGGTGTTTCCTTCATGTAGTACTCTCCCCTTGTCCTGTGGTTGTGGCTTTCTGTGAGCCAAACCGCAACGATTGTTGTCTCTCTTCTGGGTTTAACCATCCAGTGAGTCTACCTGGCACCATGCTAGTATTGGGGGTTTCTGCACAGTCCTGTGATGTGAACCGTCTATGGGTCTCTCAGCCACGGATACCAGTGCCTGTTCCATTTGAGGTGGCGGAAGGTGCAATGAACTCCATGAGGGTTCTCAGTTTTGGTGATTTAATGCTCTATTTTTGTGCTGGTTGGCCTCTTGCCAAGAGGTGGCGCTTTCCAGAGAGCATCAGCTGTAGTAGTGCAGAGAGGGACCAGCAGTGGGCGAGGCCCTAGAATTCCCAAGATTATGTCCTTTGTCTTCTGCTACCTGGGTGGGTAGGGAAGGACTGGGGGGGGGGGGGGGGGG
>NW_016803191.1:70147-86339 GCF_001698545.2 Rhinopithecus bieti
CATGTCCAAGCTCAGACTCTTCTTGGGTGGGTCTTGCTGCGGCTGCTGTGGGGGATGGGGTGAGATTCCCAGGTCACTGGAGTTGGAGGATTATGGCTGCCTCTACTGAGTCATGCAGGTTGTCAAGGAAGTGGGGGAAAGCCAGCAGCCACAGGCCTCACCCAGCTCCCATGCAAACTGCAGGGCTGGTCTCACTCCCACCATGCCCCCCAACAACAGCCCCAGATCTGTTTCCAGGCAGAGGGCGGGCTTGAAAACTTGCCCAAAGCTTTCACCTCCCAGAGTATTTGGGGTATCTCCCAGGTCCTGCAGGAGCAGTCAGCTTCCTTCAGAGAGTCTGAGGGTCCTCTCAGGATTGCTGGTTTGTTCCCGCAGTCGATCTGGAGCTAAAATTCACAATGCAAGCCTCCACATGCTGCTCTGTCCGGAGCTGCAATCTAGTCCTGCTGCCCATCCACCATGATTCCTCTTTATACACTATCTACAGATTCAGTGTAATCCCTATCAAAGTTCTAATGGCTGTTTTTGCAGAAATAAAAAAGTTGATCCTCAAATTCAAATGGAATTGCAAGGAGCTCCACATAGCCAAAATAATATTGAAAAAGAACAAAATTGGAAGATTCATGCTTCCTGATTTCAAAACTCAATACAAGGTACAGAAATCAAAACAGCATGGTACTGGCTGGCCTAAGGACAGACAGATAGACCAGTACAGTAGAAATTGATATTCCAGAAATCATCCCATACATCTATGTCCAATTGAGTTTTGACAAGGGTGCAAGACCATCAATGGGGAAATTGTTTCTTCAAGAAATAGTGTTAGAAAACTGGATATTCACAAGCAAAAGAATGAAGATAAACCCCTACATCATACCATCTACAAAAATTAACTCAAAAGGAATCAATGACCTAAATATAAAAGCTAGAGCTATAAAACTTTTATACAAAGCCATAGATGTCAATATTCACAACCTTGAAGTTGACTATAGATAATTATGACACTAAAAGCACAAGTAACAAAAGAAAACAAACTTCATCAAAATTAAAATCTTTTGTCCACCAATAGACATTAAGAAGCTGTTGACAAGAAAACCTACAGATTAGGAGAACATATTTGCAAATCATATATCTATCTGATAAAAGTCTTATATCCAAAATATATCAAGAACTCTTAAACAAAAAGACAACGCAATTCAAAAATAGACAAAGGAATTGGATAGACATTTCTTCAAAGAACATATACAAATGGCCAAAAGCATATAAAAGATGCTCAACATCATTAGTCATTAGAAAAATGCAAATCAAAACCACAAGGAGATATCACTTCATACTTAAAAGGATGGTGTTATGAAATGAATTGTGTCCCTCAAATAAAGACATGTTGAAGTCCTAACTCCAACTACCTAAAAATGTGATCTTATTTGGAAATAGGGTATTTACAGAGGTAATCAAAATAAGGTCATTAAGGTAAGCCTTAATCCAATATTACCGGTATCCTCCTAAAAACAGGAAACTAGACAAAGACAGAATGCACAGAGGAAAGATGGTGAGAAGACATAAACGGAGGATGCCATGTGAAAATAAAGATAGAGATTGGAGTGATGCATCTACAAGTCAAAGACTGCCAACAAACCACCAGAAGCTGAGAAAAAGGCCTGGAACAGATTCTCCCTCACAGCTCTCAGAAGGGGCTAACCCTGCCAACACCTTAACTGCTGGCTTCCAAAACTGTGAGATACAGTTTTAAAGTCACCCACTTGGTGGAAACAACCCAGTGTCCATCAAAGGATGAATGGATAAACAAAATGTGGTTCAGACATATAATGGAGTAGTATTCAGCCATTAAAAAGAGCAAAACACAAATGAACCTTGTAAACATGCTATATGAAGTAGGCCAGACAGTGTATGATGCTATTTTGTGAAATATTCAGAATAGGTAAATCCATAGAGATAGAAAGCAGATTACTGGTTTCTCGGGGTGGCAGGAGGTGATTGTTTAATAGGTATGAGGTTTTCTTTGGGGGTGATGAAAAGGTTTGGAACTTGATAAAAATAGTAGTTGTAAAATATTGTGAATGTACTAAACGCACTGAATTGTACACTTTAAAATACTTATTTGTATGTTATGTGACTTTCACCTCAATAAAAAAAGCAACCAGATCTTTTGAAAATATGTTACCATATATAATTTACATTTTGTGAATTATTCTCATCTTTATTTCACATTTGTCAGTGTTTCGAAAATGCATTATACATTTTCTTAAGTTTAGGTACATAAGAATTACCATTCACTTCACAGTGATGGCTTTCCATGAAAGAGGAAACCAAAAAGAATTTCAGCTGAATTTAAAATAGAAAAATACTACAGAGAATCAGAACAATGTCTTGTAAGAAACTTCAGCTTCAGTGTCAGGCATAGGTGTGAATTCTGGCCTTATCATATATTAGTTCTATGGTTCTGAGCAGTTTCTTGCCTTCTCCAAACCTCAGCTTTCTCATCTATAAAATAGGGATAATGTAGTGGTGGGAATCAAACGAGATACAGTTTATTTGTGTAAAGTCTCCATCACAATGCTTGGCACAAGCAGGCCAAAAATAAAACAAACTACCATGACTTCAAATTGTTCTATTTCCAGAGACAGATCCAGCACACATAAGAAAGAAAAACTATTAAGGAGTAATAGCATTCAGAGATTACAATAAAAGATGTTAACTTCATTGTGGTATATATTACAATGAACTACCACCTTTAGATTAGTCTATAGGCAGCGATTATTATTTATTTATTAAGCTCTGTGAGAATTAAATATATGGCCATAAGTGATTTAGTATAACAAAAAGACAATTTTCCTATAAACTTTATGTATTGTTTATTTATTTTTGGAGAGACGGAGTCTTGCTCTGTCTTCCAGGATGGAGTATAGTGGCACAATTATAGCTTACTGTAACTATTACTAGGCTCAAGTGATCTTCCTGCTTCAGCCTCCCAGATAGCTAGAACTACAGGTGTGCACCACCACAACCGTTATTTTTATTATTTTTTTAAAGGCAGGGTCTCCCTATGTTGCCTAGGGTGGTCGCCAACTCCTGGCTTCAAGCAATCCTCTCACCTCAGCCTTCCAAAGTGCTGAGATTACAGGCGTGAGCCACTGTGGCCAGCCCCAATTTTTCTATTAAAATAGGACATAGCACACTGTTATAAGTCTATGAAACAAAGTACAATTTGAAAATTTCATGTGCATCTTTCCACAACAGAAAATAACTTTTTCAGAGAAACAAACCATTTAAGACCAATGAGATATTTTACTGTCGATATTTTGAACACATATTCTTAATTGTTTTTTTTTTTTTTTTGAGACAGGGTCTCACTCTGTGGCCCAGGCTGGAGTGCACGGGCGCAATCATGGCTCACTCAATCCCTTGAGCTCAAGCAATCCAGCAATGCTCCCACCTCAGCCTCCTGCACAGCTGACACTACAGGTGCATGCCTCCATGCCTGGCTAATCTTTGTATTTTTTTTGTAAAGACTGGGTTTTGCCATGTTACCCAGGCTGGTCTCGAACTCCTGGGCTCAAGCAATCCATAGGCCTTGGCTTCCCAAAGTGCTGGGATTCAGGCGTGAGCCACTGCGCCCAGTTCTAAAATTTCTGTATCTCAAAATATATATATTTCTATCATAAAATTGCAGGTTTTTAAAGGAAAAGCTGAAGTGGAAAATAAAAACTAAAAAAAAAAAGTGTTTTTAGAATAATTAGAAACTTCAGACATCTAACTTAGGCAGAAACTATTGATAGACAGATACGATACTAAAACTAACAACACATTGAAAGGATTTTTAACTCACTGCCAATTTTGAAAGGAAATTAATGGAAGTAGTGAGATTAAAATGTACAACAATATTTTAAGGAGAAAAAGCTGAGGTACCAGTAAGAAATGACCAATATAGATTGCATATCTATATATTATTCATTGGTCATCAGCTATGTATTCCTAAGAAATAATTTTCCAGTAGTCTTAAATTTCTGAACATTTTGCAAATAGAGGCAACAATGGCTTTTACTCCAGACCACTTTTTCAAGGATGTTCATGTAACGCAGTGGTCTCCAACCTTTTTGGAACCAGGGACCAGTTTCATGGAAGACAATTTTTCCACGGGCCAGGGTGGGGAGGTGGTTTCAGGATGAAACTGTTCCACCTCAGATCATCAGACATTAGTTCGATTCTCATAAGGAGCACACAACCTAGTTCCCTCGCATGCACAGTTCACAAAAGGGTTCGGGCTCCTATGAGAATCTAACATGGCCACTGATCTGACAGGAGGTGGAGCTCAGGCAGTAATGCTTGCTAGCCCTGGCTCACCCCTCCTGCTGTTCCTAACAGGCCATGGACCAGTACCAGTCCATGGCCCAGGGGTTGGGGACCTCTGATATAATGAACACCCCTGGAAGACAATAGTGCCTTCCACTGGATTAAAGAGGAGACATATGGCAGGAGAATTGCTTGAACCCAGGAGGTGGAGGTTGCAGTGAGCAGAGATCACGCCATTGCACTCCAGCCTGGGCAACAAGAATGAAACTCTTTCTCAACAAATTAATTAATTAAAAATCAATAATAAAGAGTAGACATACTTACTATCCGTAATAAAAGGTTCCGATTCCCTAAACTCAGGGGTTCTCTCCTCTAACACAAGCCACTGCATGTGCAGGTAGTACCTGGCCTTCATGTTGCTCCGTGGGAAGTAGGGTTCAAGGAATGAATGCAAGAAAAGGCTGACATACTGCTATTGCTGGAATTGGCATGTCTTCTGCCAGAATCCATAAAAGTGTGGCAGCTAAGTTCTTACCTTGCAAGTAGGGTAAAATCTCAGATCCTTCACAGTCCCTAACATGGACCAGATACTGTGCTAGGTACTGGGAGCTCAGAGGGATAAGGGTTAGAATTTCATACCCAAAAACCTTGCAGTCATCTAGTACTACTACTATTACTACCTATCCATTAGGCACACGACAATTTAACTTCAACTTCATTAATAACATTAAACTTTCTTTCCAACCTTTAATCAAAGTAATGCATGTAAGGAAAAAAAAACTGAAGTGCATTACGGCTTATTATTAAAATCAACAGTTCTCATATCACATTTCTTCCCACTGTTTGCTTAGTTCCCAAGAGGCAATTACTTTAACCATTTCCATTTTTTATTACATAGGATGTTGTCTATGTCACTCTAAATTATATGTTTATACTTTGAGTTCCTGATATAAACTTAATCTACTGCATTTTTATTAGGAAAAGTAAACATTTTGGCTCATTATGCTACTTACCATCTACCCTTTTCTTTTCCCCATTAAAAAAAAAAAAAGTGGTTCACATCTGTAATCCCAGCACTTTGGGATGCCAAGGCAACAGGACTGCTTGAGCCATGAGTTCAAGACCAGCCTAGGCAACATAGCAAGATCTCTATCTCTACAAAAAAGTAAAAAATTAGCTGGGCATGGTGATGTGCACCTGTAACCCCAGCTACTTATGAGACTGAGGCAAGAGGATCACTTAGGCCCAGGAGTTCAAGGTTCCAATGAGATTTGATCACACTACTGCACGCCAGCCTGTGTGACAGAGCAAGACCCAATTAAAAAAGAAAGAAAGAAAGAAAGAAAAAAGAAACAAAAAAAGAAAAAAATTAAGGTATAATTTCCATACAGTAAAATATATCCCCTTTTACTCAGGGACTAAGATTTTCCTAAAAAAGTAAAGAAAGTTTTTAAATAAAATATATTTCCTTTTATCATAGTTCTGTAAAATTTGACAAATTCAGTTTTGATATTTGCAATCAAGACAGATCATTCCCATTACCCAAAAATATTTCCCCTGTCCTTTATAACTAACACCTCTCCTGCTCCCAGCAATCACTCTGTACCTATAGATTTGTCATACAAATGGAATTAGACACTATAGTGCTTTCGAGTCTGACTTCTTTCATCTGGTATAATGCATTTGAGAACCTTACATGTCAATGGGTGTATCAGTAATTTGTTCCTTTCTATTGCCAACTAATATTCCATTGTATGACTATACCACAATTTGTTTATTCAATCACACACTGAAGAACATCTGGGTTGTTTCTAGTTTTTGGCAATTATGAATAATGCCTACACTATAAACACTTAGGAATAGATTTTTATGTGGACTTACACTTTTATTTCAATTCTATAAATACTAGTTACAGGTATCACTGTGTCACATAGCATGTGTAAGCTTCACTTTATAAGAAATTACCACACTCCTTTTCAAAGTGGCTCTTCCACTTGCATTTCCTCCAGTATTATATGAGACTTTCAGTTGCTCTGCATCCTCACCACCACTTAGTATTGCTAGATTTTTTTAAATTGGACCAATTCTATTTGACATATCATGGTATTCATTGTAATTTTAAATTTCATTTCACTAATGAGCTATTTACTTTTTCATGTGCTTATATTTACCATTCATACTTTTTCTTTGGTGAATTGTCTACTCCCATTTAAAAAACTGTTTTCTAATTACTGAGTTTTGAGAGTTCTTTATATTCTTTGGATTCACATCTTTTATGAAATATATGATTTGCAAATATTTTCTTCCAGTCTGTGGCTTATCTTGCTCTCTTAAAGCTGTTTTTTGCAGAGCAAAATTTTTAATTTTGGTAAAGTCTAATTTATCACTATTTTCTTTCAGGGAACACACCAAACCCAAGGTCGTGCAGATATTCTGTTTTCTTCTATAAGTTTAACATTTTACAGTTACTTAGTTCTATAATCCATTTTTATAATTTTTATATAAGCTGGGAGGTATATGTCTAGACTTTTTGCATTTGGATATCCAATTGTTCTAGATCTACTTGTTCTAGAACTCTAGAGTTGTTCTGGAACTCTGCATTACCATTTCTTTATTATATTGCCCTGGCACCTTTGTTTAAAAATCAGTTGCCCATATATATGTGGGTCTATTTCTGAACTCTATTCTGTCCAATTAATCTGTCTTCATCATTTCCCTAATATCACACCAACTAAATTACAATGGTTTTCAGTAAGTCTTGAAATCAAGAAACATGTGTCTCCACTTTGTTTTTCATTTTCATCAGTCTTTCACATAAAGATCTTATGTATATTTTGGATTTCTGGTACTACTGTATATGGTATTAGGTTGCTAAAAAAGTATTTGCGGTAAAAGCCACAATTATGTTTGCAGCAACCTAATGCTTTCTGAAATGTTTAATTTCCAATTGTTCACTGTAAGAAATAGAATTGATTTTTGTATATTGAGTTAGTATCCCGCCACCTACTAGTTACAGTAGCATCTTGCTAGGTTCTTTGAGATTTTTTTTTACACTGATAATCACTTTGAGAATAGAAAAAGGTTTTCTTTCCTCCTTTCTAATCTTTTGTTTGTTTTTCTTGCTTTATTGCTCTGCTTTAAATCCTGCTTTATAGGATTTCACATTATTTACATTTGTAATGGATTTTGAAGATCTAGACTATGATCTACCTGGGTTACTATTTCATGTCTCCTGTTGCTGGGTAACATGTTCTACAGATGTTAACTAGGTAAAGTTGGTTGACAGGTAACGTTGGTTGACAGTATTATTCAAGGCTTCTGTATCTTTCCTGACTTTCTGCCTGCTTATTCTGTTAATTATTAAGAGGAGTGCTGAAGTCTTCAAATATAACTGTGGATTTGTCTAGTTCTCTTTTCAATTCTCTGTTATTAATTCATGTATTTTGAAGCTATGTTGGGGCATAAATATTTACAATTTTTATATCGTGTTGGTGAATTGACTGCTGTGTATTTCTCTTTTCGGGGAGGAGAGGGGAATAAATGCAGGGGTAACCATTTTCTTTGGCCATATTCTGTTTAATTGCTGTTTCTTAAGCTGGATACCAAGCTCATTAATTTTCAGTGATTTTGTAACACTATTAAGGTTAATTAAAAAGGAAAATGAAATGTGATCCTACAAGGATGCTTTGTAAAAAAAAAAAAAAAAATCAGCAATGCCAGCTGAGTCACAATGATCCCTTTTCTGATCACCAACATTTTGATTACTTAAAACATCTATTTCTTGGCCAGGTGTGGTGGCTCACACCTGTAATCCCGGTGCTTTGGGAGGCCGAGGCAGGGAGATCACCCAAGTGAAACCTCATCCCTACAAAAATACAAAAATTAGCTAGGCATGGTGGAGGGTGCCTGTAATCCTAGCTACTCAGGACGCTGAGGCGGGAGAGTCGCGTGAACTAGTGGTTGCAGTGAGCCGAGATCGCACCATTGCACTCCAGCCTGGAAGACAGAGTGAGACTCTCCCTCAAAAAAAAAAAAATCTGTTTCCTATAGTTGAAAGTATATTTTCAAGTAGTTTTCTCTGAGATAAAAATAACCACAATGAGTTCTACCTTACATACATTTTAATGATGTTTTTCTTAACTCTCATTCAATATTTTCACGTACACTTGGAGTTTTCAAGATCTAATCTGCACTTAGGCCAACCTGCAAAATTCAACCTTATCAAAATGTTTTACATGGATTTTTCATCCATTAACTCTCTGCCCTTTAGAATACAGTCCACCAGCTGCTTCACTTTAGTGAGATCCACTCAATAAAGACATCAAATAAAAGCAAAATATTATTTACAGCTTGCCCGCATGCACTATACATCTGTGTTCATCTCAGATAAAAGTTACAATGCAGGTCTAAAGGGTAATGTGAAAATTACTAACCAGCATCAGCTAAGTAAGGGGTATACTTATGGATCAAGGGCAAATGGAGAAATACAGTAGAGTCAAAAGCAAAGAATATACAAACATGGTCATTACTACTAACTATAAACATTAGTTTTCTTGAGATAATGTTAATAAATTAAGATATTTTTTTAAAGGAGATTCTTTATGACTGCTAAAAAACACCTCTAATTTCTTCTAGATTCCCTATCACATTTGTTGGTGGTAGTTTCTAACCTTTTCTATAACCAGAATATCATTCATAATCCCTTTACTCTCCAGCTGATGACCTTTATTTACAAGGAAGAGTAAGACCAGTTGCTACACTCCATCAACTTCCCTTTGCTGTGTCTTAACTATTTTCTCTATATTCTCACACTGCTGAGGGGTATGCCTTTCTCTGTCACCATCCTTTGGTTCCAGTACATATCGTCCTTCCTCCAGTAAGTTACTTTTTCACTTGTGTCTTTTATTTGTCTCTCTCTGCATACTACCATGCACACTCTAGGATCCACCTCACACCTAAATATGCCCATTCACTCTTCCAACATTTTAAAAGCACCTAACAAGTGTAACTCATTGGATTACTATGAGACAGAAAGTTAAGTAAAAATCCAGTCCTCCTTTCAGGAAACTCACAAACTATTGGAAAAGATGAACAGGTAAACAAATAATTACAATCAAGTGTAACAAATGTTAAGAGCAAAGGCATGTACAATACAGTCATAGTATAAAGGAAAGAGAGCTTAATTCTGCTTGGTTAGAGAGAGATTTTCTTTCTTTCATATCTTCATCAAGCCCACCCTCTCTGACAGTTCTTTTCTTCTCCTCTTCCTACAGATAGGCTCAGGTCTTAAACCCAGAAATGAACCATCCTATGATGCTTAAGCGAATACCACTCTAGCATCCCCTTTACTGGCACTGTTTTTTTTTTCTTGAGACAGGTTCTCACTCCATTGTCAATGCTGGAGTGCAGTGGGATGATCACGGCTCCCTGTAGCCTCAACTTCTTGGGTTCAGGTGATTCTTCCACCCCAGCCTCCTGAGTAGCTGAGGCTACAGTTGCATGCCACCACACTCTGCTAATTTTTTGTATTTTTTGTAGAGACAGGTTTTTGCAATGTTACCTACACTGGTCTTGAATGTCTAGGCTCAGCAATCTGCCTGCCTCAGCCTCCCTAAGTGCTAGCATTACAGGTACGAGCGCCTGCACCTGGCCTGACACATTTTTTGAAAAGGTTATTTACTGTCTTTCTTTCATTAATTTTTTAAGTATAATCTTGTTTTTGGTTTCCACCATTTTACTGACACCTCACCAAAGTCAAAGTCAAAGAATCCTCTCAGCATATCCAACCACCTTTTCTCAGTTCTCTTCATGAAAAAAATCTCTGCTACAAGGGACTCTGTGGAACTTATTCTCTTCTCAAAGTTTTCTCCTTGACTTCTGTGATACTTCACTTCCCTAATGTATTTTCTCCCTCTCTCCCCCTTTCTATTCAGTCTTCATTGATCCCACCTCCTTTTAATGCTTGACAGAGAGAAGGACTGGCCAAGATGATATTTTGAAACACAGCTTTTGACTCCCTACCTCTTCTCTCCCCCAGCAAACTCATGATAATAAGCTCTAAAGTAGAGTGGAGTTCAGGAAAAAAAAAAAAAAAAATTAAGCGTCAGAAAGCCTGGCTTCAATTTTTGGTTCTACCACTGACTTCCTACCTATGCATCATGACATGTCACATCCTAGGACTCCATAAAAGAGAATGGCTTTCTCCCTATGCTACAATTCTAACTGAAAAGACCACCAGATTTCTAGTCCTAAATTCCCTAATGCCCCAAACCCACATTAATGCCATTTAAATGCAGACATAATATATTAACATAGAAATGTTAAGAACTTGTATTGTTTTCAAAAAGGTGATTATTTACGATTGCTTAAAAAAAAAAGCCACTAATTCTTTATTTCCAGATTCCCTATCAAATTTGTTAGCAGCAGTTTTTAACCACTAAAATTAAGTCACTCAAACCAAAACCAACTATACTTCCTTTAAGTTACCTATTAGTGTTTATGTATTGGTTATCCTAAGCTTGAAATCCTAATACTCCTACAGTCTTTCATTTGTGCGTTCTCTCTCCCTAATTCCCAACCTTAGTGCAAGGCCTAATTCAAAGGGCATCTCTTCCATAAAGGGTTCCTGGACCTCTTCAGCTGGTTATAATCTTTCCCTCATCAGAAGACCAAAGACAGTCTATATGTACCTCTCATGACACTTGGTTTATGGTGTTTTTTTTTTCAGACACTGGTTTTGTGGGAGCAGGATTTACATCTGATTCTTCCTTGCATACCCCACGGCACCTTGAACACTGCTTTGCTTGAAGTACTAAAAAACTATGCAAGGTTTGGTATCTGAACTTTGGACACAGAAGAAGCAGTAAAGTTGTCTAGAGTAATGATTTTCTTTAAATAAAAATAACAATTTAAAGATGTATGACGATTTAGATGTTCTAACTCTAAAATATATAATGTTCTTCTTAAGCTAAGGAAGCAGAAGCTCTTCCCCAATTCCTTCAAAATTCCAGTAAACTTGAAAGCACACTACAGAAAACAGTCTTTGCTATGTCACAATGTTAATTTTTTTAAGGTAGACTGACTAAAATGTAGTCTTTGACATTTGGTTTTACATATTTGAGCATTTCCATTGTTCATAAGACAAAGTATTTTGACAAACGATTAGGTCTACCATCAGAAGTGTAGATGACACACAGCAGTAACTAATGCCTATCCGAACTTTCAGCCAGTACGTACTACATTATCATCTGCTCAGAAAGCAATTTCCCAAAATGAAATATGCTGTCATTAATTTTCAGCTTCATTAATAAGCTTCATTGCTCAAAAATTTTATTTTTAAAGATGTAGTCCTCAGTTGAGACAGTAAAACAAATTGAGGTGGGGGGGATGGTTTCCAGCTTCCTTTATGATTAGGAAAAATAAAAATGCAGCTTAGCAGACAGAAGAACTAGAATTTCCAAAGAGTCCAAACCAGGTAAGTCAAGGTTTTAACTTAATTCGTCTTGAAGACAAGATGTCTGGTATGAGGCCTGACAAGTAGTACACAGCATCACTGCAAGAACATTAAATAAAACCAAGAGATCTGTCTGAGGCCTCGTTACTGCAGATGCAGAGAGAAGAATATGACCTACCTGGCTTATCCCTCCAGGAGAGATCTTGTATGACTGCAACTTTTGCTTCAGCAGCTCTGGATCACTGTGACGGAATGGGCACCCTGACAACAGAAAATAAGCCAGCACACAAACAAGGTTATTTACCCACAACTTAGTACAATACCACACTCGAGAGACCATCTAAGCTCCCCTTAATTGTCTAACAGCTTATTAATAAAAAAGGTAATTGCCCATGGGTGCAACTGCTTTCCTCTTTTTATCTAAATGATTACTTAGCTGTATGGTTATCAGGGCACTCCAGGCTCAAGAGTTACATAAAACATTGCAGCATTCTCAGGCTAAGATGTCCATTCAACAGGAAGAGGGGAAACAACTTTAATCACACTCCTTGCTAACAAGCACAAATAATCAAAAAATAGCTGCATAATAAAATTTTAAAACTTTATACAATCTTCTTATATTCTACTCAAAAATTATGTAAAAGGCATATGAGAGAAGGTAGATAATGTAAACAAAATGAAAACATGCAAACTCTGAGAAAGAAAAAAATTCAACATCATTTTCAAATGTAAATTATATGCCTATTTCCTAAAGCATAGAATCTATAAAATGTAAAAGAATCATGGATGGAAATCAGATGAAAAAATAAACTATTTCATAGAAAACAACTTATAGTGGATACATGTAATCTCTATATTATTTCATGAAAAATAAAGATAGACCACTAGAAATATTCACATAAATAAGAATACAGAAGAATTTGAAATATAAAAGTTGTTTTAGGACAAAATCTAGAAATTTTAGATACTTTAATAAGAAACTGCAATGGTAAGTCAAAATACTTATTAAAAATTTAATACAGAAAAGTCTTTTTTTTTTTCAGTCATACAGATGATAGATCTGTAAGTTAATTAGAAATAATTGTGCATTTTTCACGAATTAGAAAATCTAGAGGAAATGACTAAGTTCCAGGAAACATACAACCTTCGGAGACTGAAGCAGGAAGAAAGTGAAAATCTGAACAGACCAATAATGAGGTCTGAAACTGAATCAGGAATAAAAAACCTATAAACCAGAAACAGCCCTGGACCAGGTAGATTCACAGCCAAATTCTACTACGTGTACAAAGAAGAATTGGTACCAATCCTACTAAAACTATTCCAAAAACTGAGGAGGGGGGACTCCCCACATTAACTCAATTTATGAAGCCAGCATCACCCTGATACCAAAATCTGGCTGAGACACAGTGAAAAAAAGAAAACTTCTGGCCAATATCTCTGATGACCATAGAATCAAAAATTCTCAACAAAATACTAGCAAACTGAATCCAGCAGCAAATCAAAAAGCTAATTCACCATGATCAAATAGGCTTTATTTCTGGGATGCGAGTCTGACTCAACATATGCAAATCAATAAAAGTGATTCACCACATACACAGAATTAAAAACAAAAACTGTATTTTCTCAATAGAATGGAAAAGCTTTCAATAAAATCCAATATCCCAGCCAGGTGCGGTGGCTCACGCCTGTAATCCCAGCACTTTGGAAGGCCGAGGTGGGCGGATCACAAGGTCAGGAGATCGAGACCATCCTGGCTAACATGGTGAAACCCTGTCTCTACTAAAAATATAAAAAATTAACTGGGCGTGGCAGCAGACCCCTGTAGTCCCAGCTACTTGGGAGGCTGAGGCAGGAGAATCACTTGAACCCGGGAGGCAGAGCTTGCAGTGAGCCGAGATTGTGCCACTGCACTCCAGCCTGGGCGACAGAGCGAGACTCTGTCTCAAAAAAAAAAAAATAAATACAAAATAAAACATCCAATATCCCTTCATGATAAAAACCCTCAAAAAACTAGACACCAAAGGAATATACCTCAAAATAATAAGAACTATCTAAGAGAAACCCACAGCCAACATCATACCGAATGTGCCAAAGCTCAAACCATTCCCCTTGAGAATGGGAACAAGACAAGGATGCCCACTCTCACCACTCTTACTCAAAATACTACTGGGAGTCCTACCCAGAGCAATCAGGCAAAAGAAAGAAATAAAAGACATCCAAATAGGAAAAGAAGTCAAACTATCTTTGTTTACTGATGATATGATTCTATACCTAGAAAACCCTAAAGAATGCACCAAAAGGCTCCTAGAATTAATAAATGACTTCAGCAAAGTTTCAGGATACAAAATTAATATACAAAAATCAGTAGCATTTCTTTTTTTTTTTGAGACAGTCTCACTCCGTCACGCGGTACAGTGGTGCCATCTCAGCTAAATGCAACCTCTTTTTCCTGAGTAGCTGGAATTACAGGCGCACGCCACCATGCCTGACTACTTTTTGTTTTACTTTTTAATTTTAGTAGAAATGAGGTTTCACCATGTTGGCCAGGCTGGTCTTGAACTCCTGACCTCAAGTGATCTACCTGTGTTGGCCTCCCAAAGTGCTAGGATTACAGGGATGATCCACCACATCCGGTCATAAAAATCAGTAGCATTTCTATATACCAACAATGTTCAAGCTGAGAGCCAAATCAAAAACACAATTCCGTTTACAGTAGCCACCAAAAAATAAATAAATAAAATATTTAGGAATACATCTAAGCGAGGAAGTGAAAGATCTCTACAAGGAGAACTACAAAACGCTGCTGAATGAAATCAGAGACAACACAAACAGAAAAACATTCCATGCTCATGGACTGGAAGAATCAGTATCATTAAAATGGCCATACCACCCTAAGTAATGTACAGATTCAATGCTATTCCTATCAAACTACCAATGTCATTTTTCACAGAATAAGAAAACAACTATTCTAAAATTCATATGGAACTAAAAAAGAGCCTAAATGACAAAAGCAATCCTAAGCAAAAGAAACAAAGCCAGAGGCATCAGGCCGAGTGCAGTGGCTCACGCCTGTAATCCCAGCACTTTGGGAGGCTGAGGCGGGCAGATCATGAGGTCAGGAGATCGAGACCACAGTGAAACCTCATCTCTACTAAAAATACAAAAAATTAGCCAGGCGTGGTGGAGGGCGCCTGTAGTCCCAGCTACACGGGAGGCTGAGGCAGGAGAGTGGCGTGAACCCGGGAGGCGGACCTTGCAGTGAGCCGAGATCGCGCCACTGCACTCCAGCCTGGGCGACAGAATGAGACTCTGTCTCAAAAAAGCCAGAAGTATCACTCTACCTAACTCCAAACTATACTATAAGGCTATTATAACCAAAACAGCATGGTACTGGTATGAAAACAGATACATAGACTAATGAACCAGAATAGAGAATCAGAAATAAGACAGCATACCTACAACTATCTGACCTTCAACAAAGTCAATAAAAATAGGCAATAGAGAAAGGACTCCCCATTCAATAAACGTGTTAGAATAACCAGCTAGCAGAGAGATGAAAATTCTAAGAATAAAAAAGAAATGCTAGCGATCAAAAACACTGTAACAGAAATGAAGAATGTCTTCAATGGGTTCATCAGTAGACTGGACATGACTGGGGAAAATCCTTGGATCTTGTGGATAGGACAAATAGAAACTTCTGAAACTAAAAAGCAAAGAGGAAAAAGACAAAAAAAAAAAAAAAAAAAAAAAAAACACACACACACAATACCCAAGAACTGTGGGACAACTATAAAAGGTAGAACGAATGTGTAACTGAAATCCCAAAAGGCGAAAAAAGAGAGAAAAGAACAGAAGCGGGGGAGGAGCAAGATGGCTGAATAGGAACAGCTCCAATCTCCAACTCCCAGCGCGAATGACACAGAAGACCGGTGATTTCTGCATTTTCAACTGAGGTACTGGGGTCATCTCACTAGGGAGTGCCGGACTATCGGTGCTGGTCAGCTGCTGCAGCCCGACCAGCGAGAGCTGAAGTAGGGCGAGGCATCGCCTCACCTGGGAAGCGCAAGGGGGAAGGGAATCCCTTTTCCTAGCCAGGGGAACTGAGACACACAACAACTGGAAAATCGGGTAAGTCCCACCCCAATACTGTGCTTTAAGCAAATGGGCACACCAGGAGATTACATCTCACACCTGGCCGGGAGGGTCCCACGGCCACAGAGCCTCCCTCATTGCTAGCACAGCAGTCCGCGATCTAACCTCAAGGCAGCAGCGAGGGTGGGGGAGGGGCGCCCGCCATTGCTGAGGCTTAAATAGGTAAACAAAGCCGCTGGGAAGCTCGAACTGGGTGGAGCTCACAGCAGCTCAAGGAAACCTGCCTGTCTCTGTAGACTCCACCTCTGGGGACAGGGCACAGCTAAACAACAACAACAA